>NC_056750.1:780372218-780595903 GCF_019279795.1 Protopterus annectens | reverse complement strand
AAAGGAAACAAAACAAATGATTAGAATACAGCACTACCGATGCCATTAACTTCACAAAATCATTCCTTCATGTACATTGTGTCAGAGTCTGTGGCATTTAAATTCCAGCATTAAAGCAAAACAAACTTTTTGAAACTAGCATCAGGAGAACCCTCATATTACAGCATCATCATCATCATCATCATCATCACTCCTGGGATAACAGACACTACAAACTAAACAGCCTTCCTTGAAGGTCTTATGCACTTCTCCAAAAGAAAATACTCTTGAAAGGTAGCGGAGGGCCCTCCTTTAGTAGCCATAGCCATCAGTGTCATAAGTCAACATGTTCAAAACACCCAGCACCGACACATTCTGTCTGATTAAGCTTGCTTGTTGCAAGTCCCATTGGACATTACAGCGCAGAAATGAGATGACAGTCTTCTACTGAAAGCAACATTGATGAGCCAGACTGTGTTTAATGACAGCTTTCTAACTAGTCACAAAGAATCTGTAGCATTCAAACTTGTAAAACATACTCCCCTACCCCCAAAACAAAGTTCTGGTTGTTGGGTTATTAAAGTCTCCCTGCACTCTTTGTCACAGCTGAATACTACACTTTTAGGAGAAGGGGTACTTAGGTCTGAAGACAGTCATAACATCTACAACAAAATCCTTAAAAGTGATGTTAGTTTCTGTATTTCATTTCATTATCATACAGACATAATCCAAAAGCTCTCAGATTTGCACGTGCCTTTGTTTTCTTTTTTTTTTCTTTCCATTTGTGAAGGACAGTATTAAGCCCCATAACAATAAGTACCTGAAAATATGACCAAAGGGTCAGAGGCTGTGTTATGACACCACACAGCAACATTTACGGCAGCAGGGGCAGCATTCACAACAGCTGGCACAACAGCCATCACTTCTCGATGATGTGGCCTGTCGTCGTTCGATAACATGCATATCATTTTGGTAAGGCTTCAAGCTCCCATAGGGGTTGTAGAGATCAGCACGTCCCCAGGAATCGTGTGTGGAAATTTTAGTCCCATTCCATTCACTTGTACTTTGCTCAGGATTTTTCTTAGGTGTGTAAGTTGGTCCAGCAAGTACATCGGAGTTTGAAAGCACAAAGCCTGGGTTATCCTGCCCTAGATTTGGGAATAAATCCTGCAGATGAGCACGAGGTATTTTTACACTTGAATAAGGGTTTTCGTAAGTCATGCTGTAATCTGTTCAGTCAAACAAGATACATAAAAGCAGCCCAAGGAGAACAAGAAACGACAATTTTTGGTATGTTCCAGTCTCTGGACTGTTCTCAGAGTATTTAAAGTCTAAAATATCCTTAGCCTCAATAATCAAGATTCTCTTTGGCACACTACTTTTGAAAGATCATTGACAATAACATCAGTAGACTCTCGGGCTAGAAGTCCAGATTAGAAATAAACAAACAGTCTCATAGGTTTCACTACTCCTAGCCTTGTTCTGCTCGCAAATTCATGAAGTCTATTTTTTTTTCCACCTTTTTAAATAGATTAGAGATCTGTGCAACCAAAACATAAACAAGAACAAAGTTCAGTACTTTAGATAAAGAGAAATAATCAAATCAGTTTGCAGGTATAATAAAATGGTACCTGTTTTGTGAAACTTTCATAGTCATCTGCTGAGAAGTAGGAATTTTCTGGTTCCAAAGTGCATACAGACAAGTCCAGCACAGCAGAATGCTTCTTCGTCTCTTCTTGTTTCAGAAGTTACTCTATTTTTTAAAATAAACCACAAATAATCCTGTAACCTGTACAACAAAAGTGAACAGCTATTAAGAGTTTCTCATACTTAAACTGTTTCTGAACAACAAACTCTTTCCTCTTAAGAGGGCAACTTTTTCTTTGTACCTTTCCTCTGCTTTCACTCCCAGACTCCACAGATCACACCTGCTAGTTTCCTGGTGGGGGAGGGGTAAAACACTATGCTGGGTGGGGCGAGACTAACCTTTCAGGGAACTAAGCATTTGTTGAACATGTTTTTCAGGTCCAAGAAAAAATGTCACTGTTTTTATTTTATGCATATGCTCCAATACGTGTTTTAGGAAACACCTTAATGTAGTTTAGTGGAACCGATGATTTCTTTGTGTTCTGTGCCCTGAGACACGGTTATTCGCTTAGCATAAGTTGTCAACTACAATAATGAGTTTAACCTACAATGAACACTTAAGAGAATGCATGCATATCTGAAAATCTTTTCCTTCATTTGAAATGGGCAAATGTAATCTTAGTTATTATAGGGCACTGTTGTGAATTAATTCTGAATATTTACTTTTTTGTTCTTTTAATATGAAGTCAGTATTCTTTCAGTTTTAAATTGTTCCTTTACTTAGCCTGTGTTGGGGTGGGAGGTTGGTATAATAGGTAAGGTGCATGCCTTACACACACAATGCAGGGTTTGATTAGGCTTAAAATGGCCCACAAGGGCAGTTAGCCTCTCAGTAATCTATGAACCTATGGTATAGCACAGATGATAAAGACTGCAAGTGCTGTACGAATTTGTCTGATCCCTAGGTTAACAATTGGAGAGGAGTACGGCTATGAATCAGTAACTAGGCCTGGATTTTATCCCGTTGTTCTGCATTTGTTTAATGTGTGATTATGAGCAAGTAACTTATAGTGACTATATTCCTCGGACTATCCCTAAAAAGAGGCACGTAAGCCTTATGGATTTAGCTGGTTAATAAATAAATAATACCTCTTATTCTGCTTGCTTACTGATTCATGCTGAACAGGCCACCCCAGAGCAGTTGTGCTTGGCTTCACACACACAGGTAGAAAAGAGAAAACCCCTTCAAAAAACAGAGTATCTTTAGGAAGACTTAAAAAAATGAGTTTTTGACTACCTTCAGCAAGTGATCTCAGGCTGATAAGTCTCAAACCTACATTTTGTCTAACTTGGCTATTTTATTTCTGATAATGACAATGGATCCTTTTCCGCTATGAAGGAGACTCCAGTAGGATGTCTGAAGGGTGTTTTCTCCATATGCAATGGTGAACACCTTCGCATACATGTAAATTCTTGGTTTACTGACATCCTAGTTTGTCGAAGGTAGATGAAAATTATTCATATGTGTGATTTCCTTTAAGCTAAAACTTTGTTGCCTGAAGGCATCACACAGGTTTAATTATAGAGGCAAATCTCCCACATACGTCCTTAACAAATGGAACCTATTGAGAGGTTACACTATTTCAAAGTAAATTATAAAAAAAAAAATCTGCACTTAAGCTTGTTTGATACATGCTCGACTGATCACTATTTGCTTAAAAGTGACTTGACCACAAAATAAAAAAAAGAAACAAACAAAAGCAATGCCTTCCTCTACCCTTCACCAGGAGGCAACCGTGAATTGCCAAACCTTGCTTGCTCTTATTTCCACAGGTAAGAAGAATCATCCATAACATTACTGATACAGACTGAGTCTCAAACCCTGGTCTCCAGCAATGCAGCTGGGCAGACCACCACATCAGGCTATCCTGGAATGAAATATGCTATTTAATTTCTGATTTGTATTTCCCAATATCTCCACAACTCTTTCAACTTATTACTTCTGGGACTAACTGCATGAAGTGGACCTTGTATATGTGCAATGCTGAAACACAGCTGGTGACATCATACCATTCTCATAGCAATCGGTTGCTTAAGGTAGTGTGTTTTAAGTCTGTCATATTTAGCTACAAGTGTCCATTTTCAGAGCAGCTCTAGGGAGAAAAAAATCATAAAAGCAAGTTCGAAGATAATGAAATTACATAAATTAAGTGATGCTACCTGGAGCAGAGAACGGTATGCAGAGACACAGCACGTGTTGTACAGTTTCAACCATTAGACATAATGGAAAGCATTCTCAGTTTCTAATAAGGTATTAGGTAGCACTATGGATAAAATAAAATGTACTCCTTTTTCTGTGAGTAGATATTTCCATGCTCTGTGTCTTGCTGATGGAATGGAAAATATCATAGACGGCCGTAGTAGCTAGCTCTGATTGCAGTGTGCTATGTTTGGGAAGGCACTTTTTTAAATAAATCTAGTAAGGCAAGCTGTTGTATTCATTTTGATGTTACAAAGTTGGAACTGTTTGCCTTAGCATTTTTCCAAAAAAAAAAAAAAAAAAAAAAAAAAAATAGTTAAAGACAAGAAAATTAATTGGAAATTAATGCTTTTACTGAAACAGGCTTTCAAAGTGCGTGATCAGATTGGTTTAGACTGTTTGTGTAAAGATATCAAGAGACTGAAACGACTTTAATCCTTTTACGTTTTTAAGGCTGGAGATACTTTATTTAGGATTTAGACACTTTATGATTTTGTGAAAAGAAAGCTGGCTGGAAATTAATTCAGCTACTTTTAATGCATTTATAATGTATGAAGGTATTTTGAAGTTCTCTACCATACATGTGTGGTACAAAGCAGGGAGGACTTTAGATTTATTTCCTTGATATAAATGTGCATATTTTGCAGGAATGCTGTTCGTACATTAACTATTAACTGATTCAAATACCGATTTGTGTGAATGTCAGAGGTGGGAATTTAGATTATGAAGTTGTCTGATAGGCTGTGACACTTTCTATCCACAATGATGATCAACGTGCTCGATAAAGTGAAAACTAAAATTTTCATTTAAGGAAAAGCTAGCTTTATTCAATAAATCATGCTTAGCACTTTCATGTCTATTATAACACTTAGACTTCATTGGACTGTGAATGAAAAAAGACTGAAGAGCCAATCAATAATAGTCCATAAAGCCATGGAGATCAACAGATAAAAACATATATGCATGTAACAGCAAACCAATAAAATCTGTCTTCTCAGTCACTGCTGAATTTACAGTACTGTCTTTGACATATCTCGGAGGTAGCAAGTTAACATGCGACTTCCCTCCACTAATCTATCAGGATTCATGTTGAATAGATTGATGGTAGTTCTGCAAATCGCAAATAAGTGAACATATTTAGCTGAAAGCACTTCAGAAAATGTAACAAAAAAAAATTTTCTGCGGTGGTGGGGGGGGGGGAGAGCAAGCCTTCTTGCACCTCCCATGTGGGGACCCCCCCACACACCTCTGGAACTTAAATATACCTGCTGTGGGGTCGCACAACAGTGGAATAAAAAAGGAATCCTCCACACTGTCACTGAAACTGCCTTTGGCTAAACAATTTTGCTTAATTTCTGATCAACAGAGCATTCTCGGATAGAATGAAATGTTCCCAACCTTATACAGCAGTAGACTAAACCCATGTGTGTTGTAAAACATTTTAGCAACCAAAGGCAGTAATAACAATAATACATATCCATTTAAGGCAAGTGCAAGCTGGATTTGTAACAGCTTGACTGTACGCTAGATAATAATGTTTAAATATATACAGTATGTTGTATACAGGGCTCCCCTTTTTTGAATTAAAAAAAGGTCCTATAAGAATAGACAACAAACACAATAATTAAATATGCACTAAACCAAATCATTGTAGCTGCAGTAGAAATTATGGGCCTGATTCTAAAAGACTTACTCAGTGTAAGCCTGCACACCAGAGCAATTCACTTACTCTGAGAACAAGTCTGTTGGAATCTGACTCCAAGTTTCTTAGTGTTATGAGCCTCACCAAGTCATGGTGAGGAGGTGGTTTACACTGTTTTTTTTAAACTTGCCAGTAATTATTCTCCATACGTTAATCTAACACAAAAGTCCTTCCTAAATTCCAGACAAGCTGTTGAATCCTTTAGTGTGACTCATTTCTTATTAAAAATATTTATTTAGCCTCATACATACATTATATTTCAGACAAAAATAGAAATGTATATTTGAAGAGTTGACTCATAGACAGTCATTTATCAGGGTTTAATTACATCATGTCACATAGTTTCAGTGAATAATATTTTAAACTTGTTGTGGACAGACAGGATAATCCAGCCCAAGAAACTTCCAGTAATGCAGACAGAAAAAACTAATACAGCAACTCCACACAATAAAATCATAAATTATATTACCCTCACCAGCGCAATTTGCAAGATTATTTATATATTCACTTATTGTTTTTGTTGACCAGGAAAGTGTGATTGGGTGGAAAACTTATTTTCAGAGGTGGCCTGGGGAGAAAAGTTCCACAAGGTACAGAAAAAGTGACATACATACATAAGATGAATCCTTTGTTAGAAGACATCACTGTGGATCTCATCAACAACTACATGGGTAATCTCAGTTCCTAGATAAAAAAAATGGCTTTGTGAAAGGTAGCTCTATTAAATATAGATGACACCTCTGAAAGAGTCACAGAAGCACAGGTTAACTCAGTGCACATTGCTTACTTTGATTTAGTTAAGGTCTTTGATAAAACCTCCCTCCCCCAATTCTTATTGACAAACACAGTATAAATGTCTATGTAACCCACTGGATTGCTGACTGGATTACAGCTGAAACCCAGTCAATTAATGTTAGTGGCACACTATTTTCCAAGATATAGGTTGTGACACCCATGCCCTGGCCCAGCAATCAAGGAGCCTCAATACTCACCACTAACACCAGTGAGGGCATCTCATATAGGAGGAAAGAATAGCAAATACACACAGTAAAGTGCAATTTCCCTTAAGCGCACACAGAGAGCACAGTCAGTTCAGGGCTGGTCGCTCTCTTGCTCTCCAGGTCTCCAATAAGACTCCCCACTGGCACAGCTGTAGAGTCCAGATCTCAGCCAGCTGGGCAAGCTCAAATCTTCAGCACCCTCTCTGTCCAACCAGTGCTTTGTGTCCCTGCCCAAGTAGCTGACACACACACACAATTTGAGTAAGGAGTTTATACAACCACACAGACACTTCTGGGGAAGGCTGGCACAGGTTCTCCAGCTGTGCCCCTTTTACCCAGAATATACGGTAGAAATCATTGCTACCACCCAGCTAATATTTATCAGCTACCCAAAGGCTCTTAAAAGGGTGTCCAATTATTACTGTGCAATATTATTATCCAATTGGTAGTATCACCCAGGGCTAAAGCTATAGGAGTGGCTTTGTACCAATTTACCAAAGGCATGCAAGTACTCTTAAAAGCGTAAATTATCTCTACACAAAACAGCCACAGTTGGAAGGTCTTAAAATATTTAATAAATAATAAAAACACAAGACAATACTTTTTCCTACACAGTGCTAGTCAAGAGTTCAGAGATCACAGAGAAATACTTAAAATAATTTAGTAGTACAGTTCTGACATCACAAAAAAATACTTAGTCTAATCTTTCTAGTTTCTAGCTATTTCTAAGAGAAAACACAAGTTTAAGATAACTTACAGGCAGAGTGCTGATGAGCTGGATGGTCAAGACAAAAATGCTTAATAATCTCTGATTCTCTCTGTTTTTAAAATCCCATTCCTGGTTCCCATTACATCATTCTTCATATTTCCCTGGGTTCCCAGGCTAACAGAAACTACATTTACATTCTTAACATTTCCTTGTGTTATCTTGCAGCTGGTCAGGAAGCAGAGCAATAAAAATACATTTGCATGTTTAAATCTAGCAATTTAACTATTGGTTAAAACAATAGAAAGAATGTCTTCATCTAGACAGGCTGGAGCTGACTTTAGATCAAAGGGTCAGAACATGTTTTACTTGGTCAGCAGAGAGCACTGTTGTTACATTTTTTTTGCAGTTCTACATCTAACAGCAGTTTTTCCATTTAAGGCAACAAGCCTGTGGTTCACATTAATATTTACAGATGACAGAATTCTATCCTAACCTAACAAAAATCCTATTTGGCTAAGCTGGCAGCCTTCACGTGGGTTTCCAGTGATATACCTCAGGGCTCTGATCTGGGGCCACTTCTATTTAGAATTTACTTCCCTGATGTCAAAATTTACATTAATGGTTTTGGACTATTGCAAGTAGGGGTTATCATCAACTCCCCTAAACAAATGTATATCATCAAATCCCCTAAAGAAACCTGTATCCTAAAAGAAGGCATAACTCGGACAAACTTTTGGTGTCATGATCACTGTCTAAGGAAGAAGAATGCCAAAAGATGTAGCATTGTACACTCTGGGAAACAGGAACTCTTACACACCTACTACATAAATGATATCCCCCTTAAAACTGATACTGTCTTTAGAGACCTGGGCAGCATTATGCATAATGAACTCTCCTCTGACCACTACATATCCACTGTCATTAGGCAAGCCTACTACATTGCCCAATTGTTTCCTAAGGGCTTTTCTTCATAGTCTCAGAGAAATCATCATTTCTGTCTATTCAGCCTCATACTAGAATACAGTGTCTCTTTTGACATGTACTTGCCCATGCACCTAACCCAAGTTAAGAAACCACAGTGGTTACTCATCCCAAAAACCCAAGGTATCTAAAAGTCCTGTCTCTCTTTTCTGTCTCCTTGGTAGACTCCCATGGGATGATTAATGGCTGACCTATAAAGTTGTAAATGACGCACTGCTGCTCAATGTGCTGGTAGTACAACAATACAAACTGAAGGGATTTAAACTTCTATTAGAACATAAATAAGATGTGTTGGCATGATAAATATCACTCCCAAAGAATATAGAGTCTCTAAAACAGGCTTTCATCATACCTCTCAACCTGCAGGCACTGAAAATAGGAACAGAGGCCCATGAAAAGAAGGAACATCCATCTAAAAATTTGGACATCTAATTAGCATAAAATCTGAATACCAAATAGCACATAATGTTTCAGTCTTCCAGTAGAAATTGGGATACTATTCAGAAACGTTTTGAAAACAGAGATTGAAAAAGATGATGAAAAAATATAAGCGCATTATCCAAGAAACAGTGTAAGATCTGTAGACCTTAATGAACTGTAGTGCAAAATTCTACCAAACAAGGTCATTTATTTTTGCTTCAGAAAAAGGGAAATGTAAGATGTGTGTCCTCTTTCTTTGTATATTTGTTGCCACTAGTATATTGGTAATATATTGTGCTATTTGTTTACTAGATAGCTTCAAAAATCACATGAGATGAGGGGTTTCTGAAAACTGTGTAAATCAAGCCTGAATATAAGGACATACCTCCAAAATTAGGGACATCCTGTGAAGGAGTAAATCAGGTCTGAAAATATGAATGTTACTCCAAAATAGGGACACTTGAGAGATCTGGCTCCAGTTTTTTATAAAATAAAGCACTTCCCTCACCATCTTCAAGACTAAATATATAACTGGATGGGAAAATGCAAATTTGACCTAGGTCAAGACCCCTTATCTCTTAAGGACAGGTGAGCTAGTAATCAGGTATACCAGTGGGACTGTGATGAGTCAGCTTCAAAACCCTTAACTGGTATAGCAGTCACTGAACCTTTTAAATTATACAAGTCAAGAAATAAGTAATCCATATCCAGAGAAACCAAAACAGCCTCTGCCACAAACTAGTTCCTTCCTTATCAGTAGTATGTAAATTACTCGTATTAAAAGGCCTGTCCTTATCAATGGTGTGTAATTTACTCTTATTAGTAGTTCTGTCCTCATCAGTGGTATGTAATTTACACTTATGAAATAGTTCCGTCCCCATCAGTGGTATGTAATTTATACTTACTAATAGTCCCGTCCCCATAAGTGGTATGTAATTTACACTTATTACTAGTCCCTTCCTTGTCACTATCATGCAATTTACAGTTATTAATAGTCCTGTCCTCATCAGTGGTATGTAATTTATACTTACTAATAGTCCCATCCCCATAAGTGGTATGTAATTTATACTAATTAATAGTTCCGTCCCCATAAGTGGTATGTAATTTATACTTATTAGTAGTCCTGTTCTCATCAGTAGTATGTAATTTACACTTATTACTAGTCCCTTCCTTGTCACTATCATGCAATTTACTCTTATTAGTAGTCCTGTCCTCATCAGTGGTATGCAATTTACACTTATTAGTAGTCCCTTCCTTGTCACTATTATGTAATTTACTATTATTAGCAGTCCTGTCCTCATTAATAATATACACTTTGTTTCGGTCTATATCAGATAATTGAAATTTCAGAACTTCGAACACCATATGGTCGACCTCATATGATCAAAGTACTGAAACTTCAAATACCTGATTAAAAAAAGAAAAAAGAGAAAAAAAACAAAAGTAACTGCTTTAAGTAGGGGGCAAGCCCCCCTGCACCCCCCAAGGGGGCTGCACTCCCCACACCCCCTGCTACTTAAATATACCAACTTTGAGATCGCACTTTAACGGAGTATGGTGCGGAAAGGGAAGATTTCCCTTTCCTACGCTGTAGCGCAATCTCAGAGTTGATATATTTAAGTAGCGGGGGGAAGCCCCCCTGCTTAAACCCTTTTACTTCACTTTCCTTTTTTTTTAATTGTTCTATGTTTTGCCACTTTGATTACTAGTGTTCGATGTCTAGTAATTCGAAGTTGTAAAACTTCAACGATTTAATATAGACCCCTTTGTTCTTATTACTCTTGCCTTTGTCTCACACACACACACACACACACACACACACACACACACACACACACACACACACACACACACACAGTGAGATTTCATTTACATACACACACACACACACACACACACACACACACACACACACACACACACACACACACACACACACACACACACACACACACGTGGCAAAGATGCACCCGCTGTGACCCTGTCTGCCCTGACTTTAAGGTAATTATCACTGCCACCAGGCACTACAAAGCCAACTACCTAAGGCTCTTGCAAGGGTACCCAATTATACTGAGTGAAATTAATACTAATACAAAAGCTTCAGGAGTAGCCAAAGTGTCACCAATAGATATAAGTACTCTCAAAGGTTAAAATATTCAATAAGGATCAACCACAATTAAAAGTTTAAATATATTAATAATAAATAAAAAACATGAAAATACAAAATATCTATTTACAGTAAACACCAGAGTTTCAATCACAGGAAATATTAAAAATAACACAGCTGGAAACATTCACACAGTACAGAAAAGCAATACGTAACTATTCTCACTATTTTTTTCCTGGCTGATCTAGAGAGTTACTGTTCCTACTCACTTAATGAAGCAAAGCAACATGAAGTAGGTGAGAGATCTTTTTATGTCAGGTTCCAAGAAACAGAGTGCCCTGAGTCTTCTGTCTCACCTAATATTAAAACATTATTTCTGTACAGAATGACATCACATACATCTGGTCATCTGACTTCTGGTTCCCATGCAACCCCCTATTGCTAGAAACTGCCAGGAATTAGCACCTACATGTCAATAATACACACACAAGAGCATTACTCAGATCTGGTGCAGCTTCTGAAAGTCATAAAACAATTACAAACTTCTGCTCCTGCTACAGAGACTAACAAAACATGCTTCTTACGGACATTGCATCTCTGGCTTCATTCAAAACTGTGAGATAACATCTTAATGGCTTAGGTCCAGTAATTCAATTTCTTACTATTTTACAAAGTTAGCTGGAGCTGTGCTTAACCTCTTCTCTTCCAGGATCCTCTGTTAACATATATATTTAATTCAATTACTATACTATCAGGGCCCAATGTTGGTGCATTTTTAATTTATACATTTTCAACACAAGCATCTGTACAAATCAGTTATTTGTACAGATGCTATTGTTCTCCTTGATTTAAAACTCTTCTATCGCCTGCTGGTGTGTTTTTGTTGCTAGTATCAACATGAACCTAAAAAGCGCATGTTTGCTCATTCCATTTTTTTGTACTCCGCATTTTGCGGCATATGTTTTATGCTCATTTTATGTCTCACCTTTTTGTTCAACTTATTTTTTGTATTGTTTTTGCCTATTATTTTTTATTTTGTCACTCCTGAAGATTACTGTCATTTGTCCTTTACTCTGTAGTTAGTCGTTAATACACCAGCAATCTTCACACATAATCCTCAATTTTCCTTTGACTTTCTTTTTTCCATTACAACCCCAAACCTCTCGCGCTGGTGTCGGCCATCTACCTGAGAGGCCAGACATCTGCAATATAGTCCAGCAGTGCCTCGTGTCTGTTGTGGTTACTAGCTTTCTACCAGCAATCTCCAAATAATGTCAAACGTATGTGTCATCCTGCTATGGCCACCTGTTTCTAATAATGCACTAGAGGTAATAACTTTTTTACTCTGTAATAGGCCCCTACCTTGGATAGATATGTATGCTGTGTTTATGGATGCCAGCCATTTCTCTCCTCACTATATAACTCTCTCCCCATAGCCTGTTTATCCTGTATTTCCACCCTTTCCTTTTAATTTCCAAGACCCTTACACTTTGTAGACACACTCATTTCACTCACCCACAGTTATCTTTCTGCTATCTGTTTTATCCTGCATCTTTTTCCCCCAAAATCCATTTTTGCCATCTACACTTCCACCCACTTTCTTTGCCTCTCTGTCTCTATAGCCTTTGCTTCCCCAACCTCCAGATTGTTGTTTCTTTTTTGTTCCTTGCGTCTTTCCTTGTTTTTTCCTTTTTTCTACAGCATTCTGGTGGCATTAGCCTGTCCCATATAACGGCTTGTACATTCTCCCCTTATCATATATATCACTGTGTGGGCAGTACACTTTTGACCACACACACCTGTCTCCACTCCTTTTTCGCCTCCATGCAACACCATTACTGATTGTTTTCTTTTAATCTTCTCTGCAGCTCATGGCCCGGTGTAGTTCTTTTCATTTTCTCTGCAGCTCATGGCCCGGTGTAGCCCTGGTCAATTTGCCCTCGCTTCGCTCAGGCTCACTTCGCTCCCCTACTCTACCCCATTCCCACCCTCCAATTCATTTGATTTATACCTATCCAAACCACTGCCAATTACCTCACCAACCTGACCATCAAATCACAACACAAGGACCCACCTATTCTTTGACCCACCTCATTAACTGAGTTCATTCACATCTTCTCACACACTACTACTTTCACACTTTTTTGTATTCTTCTTTCACCCTTACCTACTTTCTTACTTTTTTGCTTTACTCTAGGCCTTCAGCCTAGCCCCATTTCTATGTACTACTACACCCTCTCAGTACTCTTATATCGGGTATATATTATAACATCAAAGTCTTACAACTACAAATGTTATGATATCGAACCCAGTAGAGCGAAACACCAGAAAACTGAACAGTCAGAATAGCGAAATTTTTCCCAGGGAAAAAATTTGCTGTTCCGACAAACATACACAAAACACAAGCACACCAAAATAAATAATCCACACACACACACACACACACACACACACACACACACACACACACACACACACACACACACACACACTTCACAAAACCCTACATTAAACCATACATACACCACTAGCTATCCACTTACCTTAACCTAACCCTAACCCTAAGGTCTGTCACTATCGCACACTCACCTTACCCGCTCCCTAACTCTAACTCACCTACCCCACCCTAACCCTCACATCCACACAATTTCACACTTACCTGACCCACGCCCTAACCCTAACTCACCTAACCCATGCTCAATCGCACACTCATCTTTGTTCGCACACTTACCTTAACCCGGTCCGTAACCTTCGCTCCACAGTCGAGGAAATAGCGAAGCTGCAGAAACGGCCCACCTAATACTTTCCCTAGGAAAGTATTCAGTGTTCTGCAGCTTCGCTATTTCCAACGTTCACTCTACTGGGTTCAATATTATAACATTCGCAGTTGTAAGACTTCGATGTTATAATATAGACCCCTTATATCTAGAGTTTTTTCTTTCTCTCCCTACCATGGCATTACTTACACCAATCAGCACCATCTCAACCCTACTATCCATATTATCTCTATCCTGTTACTTAACCTCCTTTCACATGCACCAACTCATGCTCTATCACTCACCTACACTTCCCATATGCCTTACCATCTACAACACTACAGACAATGTATACAGCTCTCCTCGATTACTTAACACTCTTAACTCTATATATTTCCCAATAAAAGTTTATAATACCAATAGCCTCTCTCACTCCTTACAGGAACAACTTAAGCTTTTTTTCCAGACTAAAATATCTCATATTACACTGGCTTAATCTTATCAAACTTCAATCAGACATACACCCAAACCCTGGCCCCACACATTCTACCACCATCAATCAAACCTTTCCTCCAAACTCTACAAATAACAACCACCCCATTCACACCACTCAATTCAACTAATTCAGACCTACTTCTAATACACTTTAACCTTTGAAGCTTCCTCAACAAAATTCAAGAATTCCATGCTACCCTTACACTCTACTCCCATGACATAGCCATAATTACTGAAACCTGGCTCAAGCCCCACATAAAATCAGAGGAATTACTTCCTCCGGGCTATTGTCTTATGAGAATGGACAGGTTATCCAAACGTGAGGGGGGGGGGGGATTGCCATAGTGTATAAGGACCATCTCAACTTAGTTCAGCTCTCTGTCATGCCACCTCAGCTTCCCAGTGGTGAAATTTTAACAACCTACTTACATATTAATGCCCAAAAAACAATCTTAATAGCCATCTATCTCCCACCCCCTAATACCCTCTCTCACATTGTAACTATTCTTGAATGGGCATCCTCCAACTATTATTGTGATACTATAATACTGGATGATTTTAATCCTGCTCTTCTAACTCCCCAACCAACTTTATCAACCTTTATACCCAAAATATTTCTCAACCCACACGTATAGACACGGTCTCTAACAAGCACTCTGTAGTCGACTGGATCTTAACAAATAAATCCAACTACATCTATGACACAGGTTGCCTCCCTGATTCTCTCAGTGGCCACCACCCCACATACCTTATCAGAAAACATGCACAGAACATATATAATATTGCATATCAATATATACGCAATAAAAAAAACACTTTTCCCCACCCATTTTCAACAACTTATTACAGGAATATGACTGGTCACCCCTAAAAACACTTAATTTGGATCTTGCAGTTCATTTAACAATGCATTCTTACAAATTTTAAATAGTCTTGCTCCTTTTAGAAAAAAATGTTCCGAGGCCAAACACCTTCACTACTTAGCTAAAGAGACTATCCTCCTTTTAAAACTGAGGGACAAAGCCTGGACTCGCTATCACAAAAACAAAAATAGTAACAATTATGCAACCTATTGACAGCTTAGAAATCAGGCCAGAAACCTAATTAGACAGGACAAAAAGACCTATTTCCATTCATGTCAACAAAAATACCAAAACAACCCTCAAAAATTCTGGCAATCAATCAACCTCCTCCTAAACCCAGGAAAATCGGCCACCCCTCCCCCAATAACTGACAACACTACTGACTGAATAGCTACTCAGTTCAATACCCTCTTTGTTATTTAACAATGAGGTGAGGGAGGTAATAAAGTTAACTCCACTCTTTCCCTACCACCACCCCCGACCTCAATACTCCTCCTTTCACTCTTACATCAGTCCCAACTAATTTAATTCAAAACCTCCTGACCAAAATAAAACCAAGTACTCCTGCTGCAGATCAGTTACCTGGTAAATTTCTTAAACTTGCTCCTAAATCTATCTCCTATTCTATATCTAATCTTATAAACTGCTCCATCTCTGAACAGTATGTCCCCCTTCTTTGGAAAATATCTCATGTCATACCCCTTCACAAAGCATGCCCCTCTACCAACCTTTCTAACTATAGGCCTATAGCTATACTTTCTCCACTTGCCAAAATCTTAGAAAAATGCCAACACAAACAGACTCTAGACCACCTTCTATCACATAACCTTCTATCATCTACTCACCATGGCTTCTGACCCAAACACAGCACTAACACTGCCCTATTAAGTTTCACCAATACTGTTAACCTCCTCAAAAACAACAACCACATTGTCTCTGCCATCTTCCCTGACATGACAAAAGCCTTTGACACTGTATGCCATCAAATACTCATAAACAAGCTTGCTTCTCTCAATTTCAGCTCTAATACACTTCAGTGGTTTCATAAGTACCTCTCTAGCTGCAAACAAGCAACCTTATTGGATCATAAACTATCTCCTCTTCTGCCCATCTCTGTTGGTGTTCCTCAAGGGTCCATCTTAGGACAACTCCTCTTTATTATCTTTACCAACAATCTCACCTGCCTCTATCATTCAATATGCAGATGATGCTACCCTTGGTTGCTCTGCCCCATCAATAAATGAACTCAAGCAGTCTTAGGCTGCCCTCAATAACATTGAAAAATACCTCTCAGACCACCAACTTTTTCTAAACCCAAACAAGACCAAACTTATGTTATTTTCTAATTCCTCCAAGAAAAAACAACAAAATCATCTCTCTATGTTTGCCTCCAATGGTACAAAAATCAAACCTGTCGAATATACTAAATTCCCTGGTGTTACCCCAGACTGTAACCTAAAATTTGACAGACACATTGCCTTAATAATCAAAAAAGTTCACACAAAAGTAGGTGCTTTCTACAGGGCTAAACCTTATCTTTCTAACCATGCTAGAATAGCTATAGCCAGAACTCACCTACTTTCCACCCTTCTCTACTGTTCACAAGTCTTCACAAACCTTCAAAAATCTGATCTAAATAGCCTCAAAGCTTGCTATTATAAAATTGCCAAATTTGCCACTAACCTTCCCCATAGAGCTCACCATTGCATAGCCCTTCAAAAACTAAACTGGATTGAACTCCCAAACTTACTAGCCCTAAACCAACTTAAAGTAGCTCACTCCATTAGTCATTATCCCAACTATTGCCCAGCCCTATCTATCCTCATACAACCCTACTCCAACCTTACCTCTCTCAGGTCTACCATGAAAAACGTACTTAAAGTTGTTAAAACACACAATGCTTATGATGATTCATTATACAACTACTCCATAGCCAAAATTTGGAATTCCCTTCCCCAGTACTTATTATCTATAACTAATACCCATAGTTTCAAACATCTCTTTACAAATTATTTCTCCAATCACTGGCTATGCTCCTGTACTACTTCTAGCTAAGCACACAAACTCTCCATCTACTGTTTTCTCCACTTATTTAACTCTGTTTTCTCCACTTATTTAACTCAATATTGTTTGATTTTATTGTTGTTCTGTTGATATTATATTTGTCTGTTTTTGTGGCTTGTACTGTGACTTTTGGTCTGTATTAACCAGATTTTTACACTTTACTATATATAAGGTATTACTTTCGTATAAGTTTTTGTAATACCGTAATTAGCAATTTCAGAGTATAAATATTGTAAACATTGTTTTGGGAGCTTTCCTCCCTGGGTCTCTTCTGAAAATGGGCTTGTTTTTAGCCCAGTCAGACATTACCCGGTTACCAAATGTAAAATAAAAATGAATAAAATAAATGATATATAATTCTTCACAAAATTCCAGCTAGCTGTGCTGGCATATGCTTCACATCCACTGCTCTACTTTTCCTAGCACAGCCGGCAATACCTCACATCGTCAGACACCCATCCAGACATCCAGAATGGTTTCAAAGGTTGCTAGAGATGTAAGTTGCTTGATAGCTAAGGGTAGATTATTCCAGAAATGAGAGATACATTGGGTTGGGTATGTGTCACACCATCCACTCTTGTTGATGTGGCAGTGTAGGTGTAGGTCTCCAGAATAGGTTTGCCAATTCTACTATTTAGATGAAGAAGTTCAAAGATTGCTTGGTTATTCATAGCATGGGGAGCTAAGCAGAAATCACCCCTCATGAGCCTATTTGGCCCTGAGTTGAGGCACATAACTTTTTGTCTATCAGAGAAGCAAAGGGTACCGAGAACTGAGTGTTTTTTTCCTGAAGAAATGTTGAGGTCATTCAAGCTGATTTAGGTGCTTGATATGGTACGTGCCAGAGTGTGCAGCAGATTTAGGTGCTTGGTAAGGTACGTGCCAGAGTGTGCAGCTGATTTAGGTGCTTGGTAAGGTACGTGCTAGAGTGTGCACTGTATTCCATGATGTACCTAATCTGAGATGAATAAAGTGAGCCTATAACTATTTTGAACCTTGAGATACTACAAAGGATAAGTTATGTATGGCAGAAGAATTTTTTAAGCTCCACAAAGATGTGGTAGTCAAAGAAGAGTCTATTTTCAGCAAGTCTACCAAAGCCTTGATGATGTCAAATTCAAATGGAATGACATCTACAAGGTAAACAATACTGATGCTATATTTCTCAGTGGGACTTTTGCTGCATTGCATGGCCATCATTAATACATCAAGCATTTGGTTGGTCCAGCCCTTGCTGGAGAATGTGAGTATCAGAATGGGATTAGAGTCATCAGCAAACTTAATTAGCCATAGACCCTTGATATCAGACGGTATGTTACAGAAATATATACTAAAGAGTATGGGACCTAGGACAGAGCCCTATGGGATACCACCAGATACATTTTTTTCTGCCTAGTGCTAATACCCCCTGACTTTAATGATGTGGGTTCTGTTAGCCAATTGCCAATCCAATGAACATGGTATGGTTTAATGCTGAGTTGAGTGAGTTTGTTAATAATCCCAATATGGAGTATGGTGTCAAAGGCCTTTCTTAAGGTCTAAATAAGCAGTGTGATCTGTATCCTCTTGTCCGTAGTCTCAGTAAGTCTTTCAAAGGACTTAACCAGGTTGAGCAGGCATGATTAGCCTTTTGCAAAGCCGAATCACTATGTGTGTCCGTTGATATAAGGTCACCAATATCATTACCTTCAGCAACTGTGTGGAGTCTGAATGTGGGTTTTCTTTTTGTTTGATCTGTTTTTTTTGTAGGTGGTTCAGTTTCTGTCAACTTCATAAAAACATATTATTTGACTTATTGGTGTGAATTTGCCCTTGCGACCTGGCTTGTTGCTGAAAAAAGGCCAGGAATATGGACACTGGTTAAGGTACTACATTTGGTACTTGGGTACCTACAGACAACAGTGTTGCATAATGATGGAGATGATTGGGTAAGAGTGAGAGGGGGGTAAGAGTGAACAGGATATTTTAGACAAACATATGCTGTACAAAACAGTGATTTTTGAAATTAAAGGTTTATGACAGTTATATTAAATGTCATAAACTTGAAATACCCATGAATGAATCCTAATGATCAATCATGGCAACATCAAAATGGTAGTAAAAAATCAGGAAACTTCTTTTTTCTGGAGGGGGGGGGGTCAAGCCTTCCTGGGTTACATACCTATCATATAGTAGGTATTTTTTCAAACAAGAAAAAATAGTATAGCTGATTGGAAATCAGCTGACTACACTATCAGCTTTTCCTGACAGAAATCGTGGAACAGCAAGGATTGGGACATTTCCCCTTTTCCCACTGTTGGGCAGTCTCAGAGTTGGTATATAACAGGTGTATAGCAGGGGATGTGGGAGAATGCAGGAGAATTTCCCCCCTGCAAAAAAAAAAATTTTTTTTTCTTTTTGAAGTTGCCATGATCGACCATTTGGGTTTGATTATATGTACTTTGACTTTATGACATTATGTGTAAATGGCATAAATCTAAAATTAGGGCATTTACTAAATGACATAAATCTAAAATTAAGGCATTTACTAAATGACATAAATCTGAAATTACGACATTTACTAAATGACATAAATCTAAAATTAAGGCATTTACTAAATGACATAAATCTAAAATTAAGGCATTTACTAAATGACATAAATCTGAAATTAAGGCATTTACTAATCAGTGGTATGTGATGGTAAAGACATACACCATATGAGTTTTGTATTTATGCTTTTGCTACTGCAGTGTGAAAGGCTGAGTAAATTATCTGGCTAGCACCTCCAAATTAAACTACAGTCCAATCTATCAGTGCTTTGATACTAGATCTCTAAAAACAAGCTGTCAATAACCCCAACAAATTTGCCGTCATGACTTTTGGGACAGTACTGAAACATATTAATGCCATTCCAGTCCATATGAAAATCCATATAAAAAACACCAGCAGCCAGGATTCTCAGTAAAAAATATATTGGTCTTCTTCTTGGCAAAGTACTCGTCTAACTAAAGCCAAGCTCTAAAGTCTTCGACTTATCAACACCAGATTCCAAAAAAGTCCACACTATCAATGTATTTCTGCCTAAACTCAAATATGTTGTATATCCAATTCATCTTTACTTATCCGCAAATACAAATCCAGTCAAAAAAAAGCTGTTAACAATGTTTTCATATTTATGTTCTTGCTTGAGCTTATGATGCATTGTTAGCTTTGTTTTTCAAAATCATGCTGGTTATCTGGGGTAAGCAGAGCTACACATCTTCTTCCTGCAGTGATAGCCAAAGTAATCATCCTATATCAGTGCCCTTGTTTATGTTCCAAACTAATAGTCATGACACCTACAGCTGCCCCTAGAGGCAACAAGGACAATGCACTTTTACACTTCCAAGTCCCCTTTTAGAAAACCCATTGGGTGATAGCACTTTTAACAACAGAAAGAGCGTGCTGCTATCAGTTTCCATCAAAGATAAAAAAAAATCAGAAAACTGTACATAGATGTCAAGGTAAGCATAAAGGATACATTTTCTCTGAGGTGAAATGCAAATGCTTCACAGACAATGGATAATGCACAGTTATGCAAAGTACAATTCAAATATTAAAGTAGTGTGTTCTCAGATTCAAGCTGCTGAAAAGAAATCACAAAAATACTTAATTGTACATACATAAATAAACAGGTATATACTGTACTCCTGATTGTGTTCTGACTGCAGGCATCTTATAGCCATGTCAGGTTTGTTTATTGAATGTTCCCTTTGTTTATATCTTATTTTTCCTGTTAATTATAGAAACAATAAGTTGTAGACATGTCTATTTCCCTGCCATATTCTTTCATTTTTATACTGTAATTTGTATATTACCTGAATAGTAATAATTAAATTGCAACTGTTTTTATTTTGTCCTTATTTGGTCTAAGGTCATGGCTGAAAGGTTCACTAGAGATACTCACTTACCTAGTAAACATATGAAAATCAATGCATAAAATAAAACATTCACACTTGGATGAAGAAGGATACTTGATTTAAAGTGCAAGAAATCTGGACAAAGCCAAAAATACTGGGAGACAAAGGCCCAAAAATAGGTACAGATTTTAAACATTGCTCCTATAAATTTACAAAGTTGTTAGAATAACAGGTTTTAATTTGCATTATTATGTATTTTCTAAAGGATATGAAATATGAAACTCAAATGTATATCATTATTTAATATTATTTAGTGAATTTATAAAAACATAACTTTCATTAGGGGCAGACCAAAAATATGAGGCAAAAATCTGGACATTATGCAAAAATCTGGACAGTTGAGAAGTATGCAGACAATATATTTATTAGAAATTATGTTTGTTTGTGTCCTTCGGCTTTTCCCGGTTAGGGGTCGCCACAGCGGAACTCCGGTCTGCTAATGATTGGTAGTGGATTTTTACGTACCGGGTTACCAGCCCACGCCCCATTCACCTATGCCTCCACACAGAAGTATTAGAAATTATACATTCTTTAATTAATTACTTGCTTTGTGTAGTTCAGTATAGCTATTATCTTATTGCAGTACTTTGCTGCTGTTAGTAGAAGTGCAACACACACACACACAGACACACACAGACACACACACACACACACACACACACACACACACGCACACACGCACACACGCACACACGCACAATTATGAAGTGCCACATTACAGATGAGAAATAAGTAGCCTGCCTACATACTACTGTGCCTTTCGATTTTGTTGTATCTCATTACAAACACCCAAAAATTAGTTTATATCCTCATTCCTACACTTCCTTGTATACTAATTAAAGTGTTTCCAACTCTAGTATTGCACAACCATCCTGTCTAGCAGGGTTTGATTCTTGCATCTCTTACATGGGAAAAAATTCAATCAGCAGGCCTGAGATGCAGTGAATCAGCTCCATATCACATTCAACCTTCTTTTCCCCTATCCAGTATCCTTTGCATATCATGCCATGAGAAAACCATTTCTTTTTTGTAGCTTATTACATGTCCTTTCCTCAACTTATATCTGCCGGTGTGTCTGGAATTACAGGAACTACAAGCCGGCCTACTGCAAAGGTACTTATTATGTAGCTATTAGCAGAGTAACGATATTGTTAAACACAGATAGAACATATTTTTAAATATATATTTAATTGACAATGGAAGCATTCCTACAGTAACATCTTACATAAACAATGGAACAAGGACACAAAATCCAGTTCATTTATTGAGTAGTGCTAAAAACAATACAAATGTGATAGAGGATATGTGCATAAATCTTGATAGTGGATATGTACAAACAACATATATGCATTAAATGGCATCTACAAACCACAAAGGGCTGCTGGGGTCAGTCTTTATTCCAATAGTGTAGCTAGAACTTGGAATACAATTCCTGTATCGCCAGGCCTATCACGCACCTTCATCTTTTCAAACCATTGCTAAAAGACTTCCTCTCTGCATCCTGACTTTGTCCCTGCTCCCCATCTGGGACACAGCTCTCTAACACTCTTCATTACTTTTCTTATACCTCCCTTTAAAAGACTAAATCACTTCAACTGTTTACCCCCTTCTAATACCTCACTATTGTACTTCTTAAACTACTATACCTACTTCTAATTAGCACAACCTAATTACCATTCCATCACTGCTTCTCTGGTAACACTCAAACTTACTTATCTCTTCTAATGCAGCACTCTAGTGTATTTCTTAAATTACCTGTCTTATACACCACTCTTCTATCTGTAAAGTCTTGCAAGGTTTGTGAACATCAATACAAATTTTATTATACTGACTATTTTGCTATGTGGTTACTGAAACTGCATTTTAAAGTGTGTTGTTGTAAATACTGATTGCATTAAATATAATACCTTGGAGCTTTTCTTCCTGGGCCTCCACTGAAAGAGGGCACCTGTGCCCAGTTGGACTCTTCCGGTAAACAAAGGTCAATAAATAAAATAAATAAATATAAATATATGTATCTATGCATGTTGTTTTTACATGCAACATATATACATAGGGTGGCATGGTATGTATGTATGTATGTTGTTTGTGCATACAACATACAATCACAGAGTGGCATAATATATATGTATGTTGTTTGTATGTACAACATATATACATAGAGTGCATGATATGCATGTGTATTTGTACATACAACACATAACCTCTTTCTTACTTGCCCTGTGCTGTACTCCTCCACTAGTGTTCTGGTGGTGTGCCCTGCCATTACGGAAATTTAACCCCAATGTGGACTTGTGTTTAGCAGGTACAAAGCTCCTTGCATATAGCCTGGTAATCTGTCCTTACCTCCTTTTTGGTGCTCCAAACACTATTACCCAGCAACCTGCTTGGATCAGTGAATTTGCTCTGAAACTCCCTAATCAGCCACTGGATAAGCTGATCCCCCAGCCCACCTGCTTCAATAAGCAAAGTATGTTCCTTTATGTAAATATTTCAATATTATAATCCCCTAATTGGCTACCTCCACACCACCAGAACTTGCTCTTCTCCTTAAGTGCTCCACCTCTAATTTCAATGCCTTATTTGCGCAGCGAGGTTGACCATACTTCAGCAGTCTTTGTTGGACTACTTACCCAACCTGGGTCTCCCTTATCTCTCTCTCTCCTTTCCACTTCACCACTTCCCACACCCTCTTTTTCTCTACACTCTACTCACATTAAACCATCTCCTTCCTTCTGCTGTTCTCTGCTGTCCTCCCTTTCTGCATCCCCTCTGCTCCACTTAACTACACTGTTCAAACTTTTCCCCTCCCACTCCCTCCTTTAGATCACTTTCTTTTGCCTCTATGCCTTCTTTCCTCTTCTTTGTCTAAATAACGTATCTGAATTTCCACTGCCTTGACGGTTCTGCACTCACTGATTGTTTTTCTTTGCTAACAACTCCGACTCAGACCGGGTGTAGCCCTGCTCATCTCACCCTCACTATGCTCAGGCCAACTCCGCTCCCCTACTCTACCCCCTTTCCCACCCACTCCTGCTTACTCTAGATTTATCTTCTAACCTCTCCGCTAAGGACCCCTCCACTCCAATCATCCAATCACTGCATCCCTTCTCTAATCACTAATACCTCCCTAACTCCAATTATCCAATTAATGCATCCCTACTCCAATCACTGAGACCCCTGCTTACTCAAGATTTATTCTCTAACCTCTCCGCTAAGGACCTCCCCACACCACAATCATCCAATCACTGCATCCCTGCTCTAATCACTAATGCCTTACCCAACTCCAGTTATCCACTCAACGTATCCCTACTCCAATCACTGAAACCTCCCCCAGTCTGCACTCCATTCCCTTATCTCATACTTCCCTCACCACCTCTACAGTAAAGAATTTACCTCTCCCTCTCCTCCCCTATATCACCTTACACCTTTCCTGTCACCTACTCTCCCTTACTTTCCTAACCCTCTTGCATTATCTCCATATAATCACTAAGCCCCCTCTCCTAGCAACCTTAACTATTCCCACAGACTAAAATAATATGCAACTGCATTTCCTTCTACCAGTCATCCTGTTCATCCTCTCCTGGCTATCTTCTTATCACTCAAACCTTCTCAACCCTCTGCTATTCCCCACTTTCTCCCACATAACATCCACTTCCAATAAATGTCTGAACTTCCCTATTTCACCCTCTCTGTGTAATACAGTGTTTATTCATTATTAGACACTAAAACTCATTAATCTCACACTCACCCCCCTCTAAACAAAAATTTAAACCTACTACTTCTTTTTCATTAAACCTGCTGTACCTCCTATCACTCTCCTACCAGATGGGGACATCCAGCCCAATCCTGGTCCACCCACTTCATCCAACTCTACCTATTCTGCCTCAACAAACATACACCAACTCCCAACCTCCCCAACTAAACTCCTTTCCAGCTACCCTGTAAACCTACAAAGTCTCAGAAATAAATTCACAGATTTAGATTGCTAACTATTCTCCCCACATCTTAACTCTAGTAGAAACATGGCTCTATCCCCATATTGCAAACCCAAAAATCCTCCCCCCTGGCTATAACATATTCTGGCAAGACAGACGATCCAAAAAAGGGAGGAGGTGTAGCTATCTTGTACTCAGAACATCTTACTCTCACTCTCTCTCTCCCTGATTTCTCACCTGCTCTTCCTTAACTGCCACCTTAACCTACACAAGAAATTTGCAATAGCATCCATCTATATCCCTCCTGGTAATAATATTCTAGTATTTGAATCTATCCTACCCTGGACCTCCCAGCATCTAGCATATGAGACAGTACTACTGGTGATGTCAACATCGATTGAAACAAACTCTCCCCCTCTCCCCTAGCCTTAGTATTAACCTTTTTGGGTTCAGTCAACTAATTTCTACTCCCACCCACAAAAATTCCAGCTCCATATTTGACTGGATCTTAACTTCCAATCCTAATCAGTATCATAATCCCAGAACTTTACCTGACTCTTTAAGTGATCAGCTCCCAGTCTTCATGCAAAGAATACCACCTCATGCCCCTAAAACCCACCTTTATAGAGATTGCCGAAACCTGTCTAATTTCAATGCAGCAAAGTTCAACTACCTACCGTCTCTTATAAACTGGTCCCACCTGTTCAACTCTCCCCTAAATGAAGCTGTTCTTGAATTTAATAACACTTTTCAAAACATCCTATACTCCCTCTCTCCCACAAGGAAAATTAGGATCAAATCTAATCCTGCACACTGGCTCTCCAAACATACCCTCTCCACCACGAAACTCAGAGACTCCACCTAGAAACAACGGTCAAAGTCAAAATCTTCCTTTCTCTTTCTCAGATTCAAATAACTAAGAAACCTTACCAAAAAAAAACAAGAAATATTTCTAGCTAGAGGCTCAAGCTACTCACATTTAAACCCTAAAAATTTTGGCACACTATAAATAATATTCTCCACCCAGGAAGACCTTCTACCACCAACCCATTCCCTGATAAAAGTCCAACAGAAATAGCCTTCAAAATGCAGGAATTGCAGAGCAAGGTACCACATGAATTTGTTCTCCTTCAGGAACAACTACATGAATAGTCACTATTCTTTTGTATTTTAAATGTAGTTGTGCTGACAATACACTGTTTCTGATGAAGTCTTTTTTAAAGTTAATTTGAGACGAAAGCGCTTATTTGTTGTAAAATAAAGCTTTGGTGTTCCTGAAGGGGAGCAAGTTCAAGTGGTACTTTGCTCTGCAGTCCCTGCATTTTGGAGTAAACAAACTGTGCAGAAAGGACACTGGTTTGCTTTCGTGTTCCTGAAGGAGACCAAGTTCGTGTGGTACCTTGCTCTGCAGTTCCTGCATTTTGAAGTACTTGTTAACAGAAATAGCCTCCCTACTAAACTACTACTTCATAGACTCAATCCACAAACTAACCCCTCCAGAGACCAACTAACCACAACACCCCCACCACCCCTCCACCACCATCCCCCACTCTACCTTCTCCCTGAAACCTGTTCCCACCCCACTGCTTATATAAAATCTCTTCTGCAGAAACTTAAGCCGTGCTCTCCCTCTTTTGACAATCTACCCCCCAATTTCTCAGACTTGCAGCCAATACTATAGCTTAACCAGCATCTATCCTTAACCACTCTGTCGAAGAATCCTTAGTCTCATACATCTGGAAATCCTTCTATACAATTCTGCTTCATAAAGGAGGTAACTCCACTGACCCATCTAATTTCTGCCCTATAGCCATCCTCTCACCTCTTTCAAAAATACTAGAAAAAAAATGCATTCACACTCAGCTTCTGAAAAACTTACTCCAGGAAAATCTCCTCACCCCCCTCTCAACATAGATTTAGGCCCCACCACAGCACCTCCATTGCCCTTATTTCCTCTACACAGACCATAGCCAAGGCTAGAGATAACAACAAACTGGTGTCATGCCTATTCCTTGACCTCTCTAAGGCATTTGACACCATCTCCCACCCTAAACTTCTTAATAAACTTACTGAATTCAACCTCTCTGCATTCTCTACCAACTGGTTCTCCAGTTATCTTACTAACAGACAGCAATCTGTTAGATGGCTGTCCTCCTGCTCTCCCTTCTTACCTATGAAAACAGGTGTACCCAAAGGCTCCATCCTAGGCCCCTTCCTCTTTAATATTTTTACAAATGATCTTCGCTTCGCCTGCTGCACATCTACTCTAATCCAATACGCTGATGACTCTACTCTTATCACCCTCTCCAACAGCCCTACTGGCCTCCAATCCCTGACACAAACCTCATTTAGCACCACTGAACACTGGCTAATGAATATTCAACTCATCCTTAACCCCCCATAAAAACAAGCTACTTCTTTTCCTTCCAAAATCTATGGCCAACCTCAGGACATCCTTCACTATCTCTTTTCTAGATAACACTATAATTCATGCAGACTTTCAAATCAAACTTCTAGGTGTCACAATTGACAATCAGCCAAAATCTGACATTCACATACAACAATCCATTAAAAAGACCAATTAAAAACTTGGTCTGTTGTACAGAAACAAAATATTCTTATCTATAACATCAAGGACCTCCCTTTCTCAAGCCAACCTTCTCCCTTGCCTTCTCTATGCCTCCCCTATTTTTATCCAACTCCAAGTAAATCTTTTAACTAAACTCAATAAAACATACAACCAGATAGCTAGATTTGCCCGTAACTTTCCATACAAATCCCACCATTGCCTTGCCGTCAAACAACTTTAGTGGCTTGAATTCCATCAACTACTCCTACTTGCTCATCTTCAAATGACGCATTCTCTGCTTTATAAATCTGCCAACTGCTCTTCCCTGTCCACCATCCTATCCCCATACAAACCTTCCTGATCTCTCCGTAGCACTGACCAACACCTACTTGATACCTACAGACCCAAAAAAACTATACGCAAATTACTTTATAAATACCTAATGTTTCAAACTTGGAACAAGCTCCCTAATTACCTATGCTCTATCCACTCTTCCATTATTTTCAAAAGAGATTTGACGAGCTACCTGGCCAGCTCTCCCTCTTGTACCTGTCAACACCCCACCTAACTATAACCAACTTTTCTAGATCACAATTTACTGTTGTTTTTATATTAATTGTTAATTGTTGATTGTCCTTACTGAATGACTTCATGATACTCTGTACTATATCTGTACTATATCTCTTACATGTATGTAAAATATATGTATTGCATGACTTTATGATTCTTTGTACTATATTTCTTATGTCACAAATGCTTGTAGAACTGATATTAACTTTGTAATTTATTTCATTATGTGGAGCTTTTCTCCTCGGGTCTCCAGTGAAAATGGGCCACTAACCCAGTTAACAAAAGACAAATAAATAAAATAAAAAATAAATACACATAGAGTGGCATGAAATGTATGTATGTTGTTTGTACATACAACATATACATAGAGTGGAGTGATACGTAAGCACTGGAAGGAACACAAAATTCAGTACATTCTTGAGCTGAGCTGACAGCTTGCTGACCTGTAGCATTTTGTTTTTTTACAATTGTACCAGATTTTTTAGCTATATAAGTATGACATGAAAGGTGAGAAAGATAGGCAGGTGAAATTAAATGATGAGAGTTATTTGTTGAATAAGGAGTTGAGAATGGATTGAGAGGTAGAGGAGGACAAGAATGTTGAGAAGCTAGGGAATCGGCAAGAGTTGATACATATGGATGGCAATAAATAAATAAAAAATAGCAGGGGATATCATAAAAAAACAGAGATTTTTTCTACCCATTTCTGTGGTACGGTAGGATAAAGACCTATGACCCAGACAACGTAAGTTTGTAAATGGGAGAATTGGCTAGGCTTAAAATGGCCCACTAGGGCAGTTAGCCTAGTACTAATCTATGAAACTATGTGAGAGGAAGTACTCACCTGCAGGTGAGGATATGATAGGCATTCATGGAAGATTCACATTCCCAGGTCAATGGGCAGATTAGAAAAAAACTGATGGCTGGAGCGCTCTCTTTTATTTGATCATCATATTTTTCATCATAATCAGGAAATCCTTTTTAATTTCTTCAAATCTTTTGGGTTTCTAACACCAGGACAGGAATGGGCCCCATTCCTAAGTTAAAGTACGGTTAAAGTTCATGAAATTAGTATTGTTTCAATCTTTGATGTCAGCCAAAAGTGGTCTTCGCAGCTCCTGCAATGTGCCCAGTAATGACTCCTTCTGCAATTCCTATGTGGTTACATGTACTGGTAAAATATCTAAATACAATTGTAGATTATTTTTTATAAGACCCGTTGTTCCTACTACTATTGGAACTGTCTGGGTATCTTTTTTCCACATTGGCCTCATTTCTGTCTGCAGATCCTGATATTTTATGACATTGTATCTCTCTGTACGCATGACACTGTAGTCACTTGGTGTGGTGATTTCAATGATCAATGCTACTTTATTTTTCTTTTCATAGGTTCATTGGTTTATACTAGGCTATCTGCCCTAGGGCATTTATAAGCCTAGCCAGAGTGTGTTTGGCTTTCGCCACCCATTTTAAAATAATTTTGCTATGCCCTTTTTTATTCCAGAGTGAAGGGAGCCTCTGGGTTATGAATCTGTCCCTCCAGCATGTCCTATTTATTTCAGTGCTGAGGTTCAAGTCTCTCAAGCACGTAGCTTGATGGGATTTGGATTTTCTGAGGTGCAGCATGTCCATTAATTCCGGGTTGGACATGGCTTTATACGTCAGGCACAGATTGCCTCTGAGCAGGCGGTATGCCACTGAGTAGAGCTGGAGTTTCTTTAACCGGGCAGCATATGGCATCTGTTTGAGCCCATTGATCTTCTTGGTGAGGTACTTTTGGGGTCTTTCCAGTTACTGCAGGTGTCTGGTAAGGTACATCCCAAAAGGGGCATTGTACTCAATTATGGGCCTGATGAGGGATGCGTAAAGAGGCACGATGACCTCCCCTGATCTAGATGTGAATCCCTTCATGATTAGGTGGGCTATATAAAATGTTTTTCTAACCACTTTGGCCACGTGGTTGTCAAATGAGAGATTGCTATCAACTTGGGTTCCCAGGTCCCTAATTACTTCTTCTGTACTTAATGGATTACCACCTATGCGGTAATTTGTGGGCACTTTGTTTTTGCCAAAGGGGATGACTATACACTTTTTGGTGTTTAGCTTGAGGCCATGGGTCTGGCACCAGTTGTCTGTTTCTATGAGGTCCTTTTGGAGAATGCTTGTGTCAGCTGGAGTGTCGATTATGGCATCCAGTTTGCAGTCATCTGCAAACTTGGTCAGCCACAGTCCTTTCATGTTGGCCTGTACCTCCGAGAAATATATACTGAACAAGAGAGGTCCCAGGACTGAGCCTTGTGGGATGCCACTTGTAACTGGTTTGGAGTCTGACATGGCTCCAGCAATTCTAACCATGTGGTTTCTGTCCTTGAGCCAATTTGCAACCCATCTAGTGACATAGGGGTTTATATTTAAGCTGGTGAGCTTATCTATAATGCCCGAGTGGGGTATTGTATCGAAGGCTTTTGCGAGGTCCAGGTAGGCTGTGTGGACCACCTTCCCCTCGTTAATGGCCTTAGTGACTGTTTCAAAGAAATCAACCAGGTTTAAGAGGCAGGATCTGCCCTTTACAAAGCCAAACTGTGTAGGATCCAGTGTCTGTAGGTCCCCAGTATCTTTATTTATGAGGTCCATGATGATCCTTTCCATAGCTTTGCAGACCAAGCTAGTCAGTCTTATGGGGCGATAGTTTCCAGGATCCGTTGAGGCACCACCTTTGTGGAGAGGGACCACTGTTGCTGTACACCACTCTTTGGGTACATATCCTGTAGTAAGGCTGAGACTGAACAGTAGTTTTATGTTTGGGTTTAGCTCTTCTTGGAGTTCATGTAGGACGCAGCCCGGGACACCGTCTGGTCCCATTGATGCTGTTTTTTTGCTTTGGAGAGGGCAGCTCTTACCTGAGCATCTGAGATGTCAGGGGGGCAGCACTCTGCTGGGATAGATATTTGCCCTTTTGGTGGGGAGGGGGGGAGAAGTTTGTGCTGTACCTGTCAGCTAGGATGTTGGCAATGTCTGTAGGTTCGGTGTATTTTTTGTCATTTTGGACTAATTCTGAGCATATCTGGGAATTCCCACCCAGGTTCCTAACATAACTAAAGAAAGCCTTGTGATTATCCTTAGTGTCCTGTGCAATTTTTCTCTCGAAGCTGGCCTTAGACGATTTTATGAGTGCCCATAGTTTTTTGCTAATACTGATCGGAGATGCCTTCCCTTTTTGGGATTTTGCTCTATCATGTAGCAGCTTCCTCCTTCTATTGTATAGTTTGTTTATGGTTGGGGTTCACCAGGCAGGACATCTGCCTTTGGAGGATTGGGACTTTGTTTTATTTGGGATTGCATGATCCATGCATTCCTGAAGGTGTTCATAGAATGCGTTTATAAAGGATTCTGCGGTCTGGGCCATATTTTCCACAGGCCTGGGGGCTTTGAAGAATTCCACCTCGGTTTTGAGGAGTGTGAAATTTGCATTAGAGAAGTTTTTCAGTGTGGTTTTCAGGGCAGGGGGTGGAGTCGGGATGTGAATATCCAGTTTGATTAGTTTATGGTCTGATCTTACCAATGAGGGATACACTTCTGGTCTGGAGCATAGAGTCCCCATGTTGGTGATGATCAGGTCCAGTATGTTTTCCCCTCTTGTGGGAGTGGTAACAAGTTGTTCCATAGCATTTGAGTTTATAAATTTTAGGAACCTTTGGGCTAGGGTGTTGGAGCTAGAATAATGCTCCCAGTCTATGTTTGGGTAGCTGAAGTCACCCAATATAATGGTGTTTGGAGAGACCTTCATATTTTCCAGTGTTCTCAGGAAGGCCGAGTGGGGTTCCTGGGTTTGGGAGAGTGGTCTGTAGCAGGCTATAAACTGGAAGGCAGTTTTACCCACTGTTAGTTGCACATGGATAGTTTCTGATGCTTCGTGCTGTGCCACCAACCTGGAGGTGTGGGTTTCTTTGATGAATATTGATACTCCCCCTCCTTTTGTGGTTCGGTCCAAGTTTTGGGGCCAAAAAGCATGGTATGAGGTATAACCTGGTAGTGCTGGGGTGCTCTTGGGAGCCTTGAACCAGGTTTCTGTTACTGCACAGAGTAGCATTACTCTTAGTTTCTTATCCCTTGTGATACCTATGGAGGTGGGTTTGTCTTCTGAGCCTTGCCTAAAAAAGGCACTATGGGGGTAGCAAGAGCCTTTGCCAATATCCGAAAGCCCAGGGGTGACAGGTGCAAGCTGTCCCTAGCAAAGCATTGTGGCTTGTCGAGAATGAGATCCCAGGCTGACAGGCATTGGATCCCCTTTGAATGACACCAATACTTAAGCCAATTGTTGAAATTGATCATCTTGTCTTCATATTGTGGCATCATTCTTGGTGAGGGTAAGATGCTACTCAAGGTCAGGGTCATACCAGCCTGGGCTACATGCTCAGAGAGCTCCTCTATGTCTCTTTTCATGTAGTCCAGGGAGGTACGTCTCAGGTCATTCACACCAGCATGGACAATGACTGTGTCATATTTGTACTTGCCTTGGAGTGACCTGAGTGCTTGTGTTATGTGGCGGATCCTGGCGCCCGACAGGCAGCTTACCATGACCTTCTCCTTGTTCAGCCTGGTGAGCGGGACGTCAGTGTGCATGATGATAGAGTCACCTATTACAAGTGTATCAGGTGTGTTGTTTAGCCTTAAGGGCTGTGACTGTTCGGCACACTGGCTTTGTGAGCTATGTGTTGTACGTGTTTTGTTTTTCCTGGATCACTATATCCGGTTTTCTAGCATCTGTCTTTTGAACTGTTGGTAATGTGTGATCCCATGTGACGTAAACATCATCATTTTCTATGATGCTTTGTGGCTCATGTTTCCAGTGTTTTTCAGCCACTTCCATACCATAATGTTTGCACTATCCCCAGTGCAACAGTCTTGCACATTATTATACGTTTCATTATACAGTCCTTCTGCCATTAGTATGTCACACCCAGCAACGAGGTGTGCGACTGTTTCCAATTCAGTTTTACAAAACCTACTTTTGTCTGTTTCTCTTACATGTTCAATGGACTTTGTAAACCACTGTATACGTAGCCCGCTATCTTGGGCCACCAATATTAACCTTTCATCTCTTGGTTTGAATTTGCCTCTCCTTAAGCATTCCTGCATTTGGTCCTGATCAACATGAGGTTCTTCCATAAGTTTTCTATACTTGCAACTATATTTATGCATTTTCCACATTTCTTGCCTTCTTATCTGATCCTTCACCTTATATTCTTTCTTTTGTTTTTTGGCACATTCAGTTGCTGCCTGATTTTTATATCCTTGGGGTTTGATTTCCATTCCTGCTTGACACTGATATTGTTCTGCTAGATTAAGCAGAGAAGTCATCTTCGACTTATTCTCCTCATATTTCAAAACTTTCACTACATTTAGGTCTTGTAAGGTCAGCAGGTATGTGTGGAGTCCCATGATTGCAGATCAATATATGTAATCAGTTTCAAGGAGGCCCCTCCCTCCTTTGGAATGGGGAATATATAATCTTGGTATGCACTAATTTTTATAAATCATTTTGTTTTCCTATCTAATCTATCCAACACATTTTGGGGCCAGTCAATCACTCCAAAACTGTAAGTTAGGACAGGAAGAGCAAACTGGTTTATAGCTTGGATTTTGTTCCTAGATATCAATGCTGTTTTCAGGATTAAGGTCTTCTAAAGTATTCTTTACTAAGTTTTATTCGCATTTGTTCATGTTTTATTTTTGATCCTTCATCAATTCCCAAATATTTATACATTCTCTCTTGCTCAAGTTCTTTTATATCACATTCTTGTCCCAAACTGATGTTTTCCTGGTGCTGGAGTTTTCCTGCTTTAAAGGTTGCTTTTGCACATTTATCAAGACCAGACGACATTCGGGTCTATATTAGAACACCAAAAAACGTTCAAAATTTTGAGTGTTCTAATATCGACCCATTTTCAGTGAATGCTGAAAATATCAAAGAAACAGAAAACCAAATTTTTTCCTAGGGAAAGAATTTGGTTGTCCGTTTCTGTTGCTTCGTATTTTCAGCGCTGTGGTGGAAAGTTACAGGTCAGGTTCAGATAAGTGTACGATTGTGTGGACGTGAGGGTTAGGGCGGGTTAGGTGAGTTAGGGTTAGGGCACGGGTCAGGTAAGTGTGTGATTGTGTGGACGTGAAGGTTAGGGCTGGGTAGGTGAGTTAGGGTTAGGGCGCAGGTGTGGTGACTGTGTGATAGTGACGGACCTTATGGTTAGGGTTTGGGTTAGTGTAAGTGGATAGATAGTGGTGTATGTATAGTTTAGTGTAGGGTTAGGTGTAAGAGTTTAGGTGTATGTGTGTGGATTGCTGTTTGTTTGGTGTGCTTGTGTTGTTGTTATGTGTTTTGGAACAGCAATTTATTTCCCTAGGAAATAATTTGCTGTTCTGTATATTCGATGTTTTAAATTTTCGATTAATAGGGTTCGATATTAGAGCACTCGAAATTTTGAACATTCGGTGTATTAATATAGACTCCACGACATTCTTATATTATCTGAAAAAGTTTTGACAACTTGCAGTTGTGCTTTCAGTTCCTCATCTGATGAGCTATACAGTTTTAAATCATTGACAAAGAGAAGATGAGAAGTCTTTACACTTTGTGTTTTTTAGGAGCCAAATTATAGCCATGGCCTAAGCTGTTAAGTAGACAGCTTAATGGGTTAAGTGGAAGGCAGAATAGTAGCAGTGACAGAGAGTCTTCCTGGAATATCCCCCTTTGAATTTTTATCCTTGGAATAATAATTTGTCCTTTATCATGGCTTAATTGCAAAGTGGTCTGCCACTGTTTTATGGTCACTGTAATGTCGTTGATTAGTGTAGGGTGCATCTTATACATTTTTAAGCACTTTTTTATCCATAAAAGTGGGATACTATCAAATGCTTTTTGTAGTCAATCTATGCCATAATTAGATTCTTCCCTTTTTTACAGTTCTCTACTATGACTTTATTTAACAAGAGATGATTCTTTGTTCCATATAACTTTCTTTTATTGCCCATAATTGGATTTTCTTCTAAATGACTATAAACTCTGTCGGCATCAATTCCCGTATATAATTTATAAGTCATTGGAAGACAAGTTATTGGTCTATAATTTTTAGGGTCGCTTGCAGGTTCACTCTTAAGTAGGAGCATTGTTTTTCCTTTTGTTAGCCAGGTTGGTGTCTGTTCGAAGTGCATGTATAAATATTTCTTACTCATGGCTAAATCTACGTGCAAAGCTGTTAATACTTTTAACCAAATGTTAGGTACTGCATCTGAGCCTAGAGTTTTCTAATTAGAGGCTTTTCTTAACTTTGTTTTAATCCCTCTGGCTGTTATTTCATCCCATTTCATATCCTGTACCTTTAAACTTCTTATTCTTTCTTTTACTTCTTCTATCCATTTAGCATCTTTGTTATGTTCCACAGGATCTTCATAGATTCTTCTCCAAAATGTATCTGTTTCTTCTTTTTTTGGCAGTCTTTTGATTCCTTTTACCTTGTTTCCCAATTCTCTATAAAACTTTTTGGATCATTAATAAATTGCTTATTTTGTACTTTTCCTTTATATTTATCTGCATATATTCTAATTTTTTTCCGCCTGTGCTGAGATTTTTAGCTTGTTGTTCGCGATAATGGCAGATCCTTTTCTGTTCTAATACTGCACATTGCTTTTATCACATCTATCTTTCTTAGTATTTCTGTTGATCTGTTCCCTCTTCTGTATTCTACTAACAGTGACACTTCCTGTCTTAATTGCTTTATAGTTTTCTCTATTCGATACTTCCATGATGGCATTCGATTTCTCCCCTTCCTTTCCCCTTACTACCCTGTGTTCTTGTGGTAGAACTTTATCAGTTATTAATTTAGCTACACAGTAATATATCTTGTTTACTTCTATTATATCACATGGATCTCTATGGACAGTCCTAATTGATGTGTTCATTTGTTTTATCAAACTTCTGACTTTTTGGGTTTTATTGACCTTTTGCAGTCTGTTTCTTTCATTGATCATAATATGTCTGTCCATCTCTATTAAATCAAGCAACTGTTCTCTTAGCTCATTTTTTTCTAAACTGAGGGCACATTTTTTTGTTTTTCATTTCCTGCGGGCATTCTATAGAAAGTTTTATAGTATCTTCCTGTGGCACAGTCTCTTCAAGTTCTTCCTGTGTCACCTGTTGCTCTATCATATGGGAACTCACTGGCCTATCACTGCTCAACATTGACTGCATCAGATTTTCCACAGTTTCCTGTTCCTTCCCTTGCTGTCTAGCTTGAAGTGAATGTTTATACTGGTTTCCTGTTGAAGGCTCCAAAATATCTTCATATGACACCTGACCAATTGCTTCCGATTACCCTGGTTTCCCCTTAATTTGGATAACCGTTGCTCTATCCTGTTGTGGTGCTTTCTGAATTAAATTTTCTACACTGAATCCTTCACTTTGCAGGTACTCTGTGCCCTCAGTTTCTATTTCTCTAACTTCTCCATTACTAATCTCCTTTTTCTACTTTTCCTCTTTGTCTTATTTTTTGTATTGTAAAGTTTTCCATGTCTGGATTCCTTTGCCTGTATTTCTCTTCAAATATCTTTGGTGCTTCTCTTTTTGTATTGTTAGTTTTGCTTTTTCCTTTGCATGAATATTACACCATATTAAATCTCTTTCCCATGTCCATATTTCTTCTTCAGATGTCTCCTGATCTTCCTACTTCTACTTCCTTTGGGGACTTGCTCAATCATGCTCTGATGTAACCTGTTAGAAATTCTACACCAAATCCTTCACTTTGCAGGCACTCCATAACTTCAACTTCTATTTTTTTTAACTTTTACTTTACTAATCTTCTTTTCTACATTCCCTCTTTGTGATATTATTTTTTATTGCAAACATTTCCATATCTGGATGCCTTTTCCCATATTTCTCTTTGAATATCTTTGGGGCTGCCTTCTTTATATTGCTTAAGTTGGCTTTCTCCTTTGCATAAATATTGCACCATATCAAACCTCACTTTCTTTCCCATGTCCATATTTCTTTTTTATACTTTTCAAAAATCTCTAAGTTTTGTTGTTCAGATTTTCTCACTTCCTCAGATGCTTCTTTTTCCAAACAGATCAAAGCTTCTTGATCTATATACTGTTTTTCACAAATCTGTTGTATTAATGAATACAAGCTTTTATTTGAAACTTCTGACAGTTTTTCTTGTGGAAGTATTTTTCTTTCCTTTAATTTCTCTCTTAATCATTTTGTATATCTTTTTTCTGGAAATTCTGGGATTTTTGCAGACCTATCACTGAATACAACAACCCCTTTGGTATGTACAAGTCCAGACTCCGAAAACCAGTCTTCACACACCTTCACACTATAGACCTAAATCTACACCAACAAATGAACAAGACTTACTGGAGGGATAGGTTCCTACCCTTAAGGTAAGCAAAGTAGTACTTTGTTTGATTTGTTGTGTTAACTTATTTCATAGGCTAGCAAAACATTGAGTTTGGAACTTAGAAACTTCAAACATTTTGAATGGAGATTGCCGTACAGCGCAGAATGGCAAATTTATGTTTTTTCTCACTGTAGTGTGATCTTGGAGTTAGTATATTTAATTAGCAGGGGGTGTGCGGGTGCAGGGGGGCTTGCCCCCCTGCAAAAATTTAAAGAAAAAAAAATTTCTATTTATTTATTTTTATTTTATTTTAGTTTTGAAGTTTAAAACTTTGATCATGTGGTCTCGACCATATGATGTTAGAAGTCTTGAAACTTCAGTAATCTGATAGGGACTCTACTATTCATGGCTGCACAGTGTAGTGTCATCATGGTACATAATGCTTCTCCCATCTGGAGTATTTGTGCGCATAATACACCATCCTGTACACTATGTACATGTGAATTCCATTCACAGAAGCTGACAGGATAATGTACACTGCCTGTCTTTGCCATGAAGAAAGATGAATCACAGAAATTAATGGCCACATATTAAACATCGCAGACAGATTGTAGTTTATGCAACTGTACACTATGTTAGTGAATAGCCCCGACACTGTCTAAATTCTAAATCAGATATATGTAACATTCTAACATTAATAAGAAAGAAAGTAGCTTCTTCTATACAACTTCTTTACAGAAATGCACCAGTTTGAAACTCCACTTATAAAAATCCTCATGCATTGCCTGGTAAAAATGCATATTATCATGTGTATATTTAGCACTTTGAAAAGGAAGTAGATGTACTTATCCTAGATTATCCCCCCCCCCAGCAAAATCTGGAGCAGCACAATTAAAGTATAATAGTGTAATGGAAAAAACAATTAGTTGTATATATTTACGTATACAGTATACATATTAACAAGGCAAATATTCCATTTCAGTAACAGTACATATTTCAGTGAACCTAAGTTAAACAGGAAAGACGTGGACACATGCAGAAGATAATAGATAATATATACATCTAATTTCAAGAAGAAAGTTGCCTTTTAAGCTTGGATGAAGCCATTAGAATCTATAGCCTGAATAGAATGTTTAATTTAAAGTATGAATACAACTTGTAAGATTAATATAAATGTAAAAATCCTTTGACAGCAAGCTAGAGAATTAATATTTAATTAGGTAAAAATTATGCCTAAGATGTTTTAAGTAAAGTCTTGCTAGTGCCCATGTCCTAAACCAGACTAATCTCAAACGTCTCATTCCACCATAGTCTCTTCCCTATCCCAGAGTTTATTAACTTAACCTCTCGGCTCCACAATGTAATCCATGTTTAAGATTATCTATACAATTCTGTGATTGTTATTTAACCAATATGTAAGCTCACTGTTTTTTTTTTTTATCTTTTTATCTCTATGTTATACTATTTACTATCACATATAAATGTATTGTGTTTTTTTCTTTCTATGTTTGGAGCTTTTCTCCCCGGGCCTCTACTGAAAAAGGATATGTATCCAGCTAGACTAGCCCGGTCAACAAATGTAAAATAAAATAAATAAATAACTGTGGCATTAAACATCTGTGTTATTAGAATACTCCAAAAACAAACTTTAGCACAAGAGACATTCACTTCCTTCCTTTACCTGGGGCCTTAAGTGCTAGAAAATGCAAGATGTATAGTAGCATAGTTAAATATCATCATAAGGCATCTGAGTGAGCAGGAAAAGATGATCTGGAAAGTTCTGGATACTTATATATGTGTCCTGGTTTGTAATTATATATACACGTGTACATATATGTATAACATTTGTGTAACTGTCTGTGAAGTAAGGTGTGCAGTTAAATAATCTTTAGCAGATCCAAAGTCGGACCATCAATTCTTCATGCAAAATATTATGGATACGTAATTTACAAAATAAGTACACTCTTAAGTATGAATGTTCATAGCTGAATCACAAATTTATTTGCTGGGTGAATATTCTGGTCTATGGGAACGTTTCTATACACTTAGAGAGTCACAAGGACATAAGCATGCTACCTGTTAGCTGTTGTAATGTTTACTACATTACTGAACTACTGAAAGAAACATCGTAGAATAATATTCCACTGTGGGAAGTACACCTGTAATATTTTATTGCATAATTTCTAACTGAGTCATGTATCTTGCTTACTTGATATAAAGTACTACACTGTTACCATGCATTCTTGTATGAGTCTGACACCACCAAGGACTCCACGAAATCCTTCATCAGCTCATCAGCTATGTAAGCAATCATGTACTAAACCTATTAATATTCAGTCATTTATAGCCGTTTGTTTAATCCATAATATCTCTGTTTCTAATTGCCTCATTTACTTGTTATGTTTGGTTATGTTTATAATTTTGTACTATACCCTGTAAGGTACCACTCAACATATTACTTGTATTCTCCAAATGTGGTTTTACATTTTACACACCTCATATTATATCATGTATAGCATTACCTTGAGTGTTGTATCATGTATAGTATTACATTTTGATCGGTGTTATGTATATCAAATATTGCTGGATAATTTTATTGTACTAATTTGCTGGTTGTTATTTTATGTATAGCATTACACTGCTGGGTGTTTTATTGTATTACATTGCTGGGTGATATGCAGAGCCAGATCCAGCACTAGAAGACCTAGGCAATTGCCTAGGACCCGCTGGCTTGGGGGCCCTGTTATGTATAGCATTACCTTGATAGAAATTTTTATTGTATTATATTGCTGATTGTTATATCATGTATTATTTTACATTCCTAAGCATTATATCATGTATAGCCGTATACTGCTATGTATGAAAACACATCATATCTTATCATATCATATGTAATATTACACTCGTTTGTGTTAAATCATGTATAGTCTTACCAGTGGGGGACTAAGTGTACCTTGAGCCCTAGGAAGTCTGGAATCTGCTGATCATGCCTCCTAACACTTTGGACCTATGGTGGCTGACGACTTTGCCCCACCCTAGCTACACCTCTTCCTTTTAGACTGTACACTATAGATGTCTGATTGTGGAATAAATAAATAAGTAGTAATTATGGACACAATGTATTTCTAGTTTGTTTCACACAAACATGCAGTAGCTCAAGTATTCCAAGTTATTTCACTCAAATGCACACTAGTGCTGCAAAGTTAGACTGTTTCAACTGAGCACACAACAAGAGGATCAGATACTAGCATCCATAGACAGCCCCCACTCCCACCTATCAGTTATAACCACTTTGTTATGTACATGTCATCTCACTCTGATAAAAAATAATACCTCTCACTCCTTCGATCAGGAAACAAGGAGGAAGACAAAAAATAATGAGGGTCAAAGGTTCAGTCAGAAACAGATTTTAAATATGCTTCTAGAATAACAGCTTTTACATTAGCATGCCTTTTGTAAAGGACAGGAAGTCTGAAAGTCGCACTTCTGTCATTATATATTGACTGCAATCCTCACTGCTTTTCTAGAAAATCAAAAGTATCATGAGGAACAGACCAAAAAGTATGAGTCAAATCATCATCATCATCAGCTCCCTTTTTTCTCATTTTCTACACATGGTTGAGGTATCATGTTAACTGTTGTCATCTCTCGATTCAATGCCACACTCCTGCCTTCCTTGTCACTCATGCCTGACTGTTGCAGATCTTCTTTCACACAATCCATCCACCTCTTTGCTGGATGTCATTGTGTCCTTGTATCTTCTTTCTGTCTGTCTCAGATCTTCTTCACCAGGTTGTCTTCTGCTTTTCTGCACATGTCTGAATCACAATAATCTGTTCCCTTTGATCTTTTCTGCAATTGGAGCTACTCTGGCTTCTGCTCTTATGTCCTCATTTCTTCATCTATCTCATATTGTAAATCCTATCACCCTTCTCAGGCACTTAATTTCCATCACCTCTAGCTTCTTCATCTGCTCTGCCTTTACTGACCAGGTTTCTGTACCATACAGTAATACTGGCCTCACCACTGTCTTGTACACCTTAATTTTCAGCTTCTTTGTTATTCTTCTGTCATATACTACACCTAGGATTCTATACCAGTTGTCTGCAGCCCCTCTGATTCTAGCGTTGACCTCTTCTTTCAGACTTCCTTTCTCCTCAACTACTCCTCCCAGATACATGAAGCTATTTACCTGTTCCATAATCTTCTCTTCTATCTCAATTCTCAGCTTCTTCTGATTTTCCCAATATGCTGCCATTACCGCTGTCTTATCTGTGCTTAGTTTCATCCCACGTGCCTTCAGTTTTGCATTCCATTCCCCTATCCTTTGCTGAAGTTCTTGCTCAGAGTCTGCCTGTAATGCCACATCATCTGCATACAGCAACTTTGTTGATCTGTCCTTCTTCTCCAGCCTGTTTGCTTGTAGTCCATCATCAGTATGAACAGCAGTGGCCTCAGAGCTGAACCGTGGTGTACACTGTTTATACTTGAATCATTAGGTCCTTGCGCATAGCCTGCAATAATTCTACCAATGTTTCTGGGACTTTGAACCATCGCAGTACTGCCCTGATCAGCTTTCTTGGGACCTTGTCATATGCTGTCTCCAAGTCTAGGAATGCCCAGTTGGACTCTTTCCTCATCTCTAGCTATTTCTCAACTATATGTCTCACTGCAAACATTGGGTCAGTTGTGCTGCATCCTGATCTGAATCTGAATTGCTCATCTCAGATCTTACATTCTACTACTCTGTGTACCAATTTATCAGTCACCATCTCCAGAACTTTCATGCAGTGTGGTAGGAGTATGATACCTCTGTACTGCCCACAGTTGTGGATGTCCCCTTTATTCTTGTACACTGGGACAGGTATGCTTATTCTCCAGTCATCTGGGATATGTCTTTCTCTCCACACTGCTATGAGTACCCTCAGGAGCCATTTTGCCCCTATCTCACCTAGCATCTTTATCATATCTGCTGTGACATCATCTGAGCCTGCTGCTTTTTCTGACTTCATTTTCCTTAGTGCTGTTCTTACTTCTTCTAGGGTAGACTCCTCTTCTTCTCTCATCATAGGCTGTTTCTGGGGTAGTACAGCTTTTGTGGGGTTTTCTTCACTCAGAAACGTCTGGAAATACTTCTTCCATTTGACATTGATGTTCTGCGGACTTGTGAGCAGATTGTTGCTGGCATCCCTTATGAAGGGTGTCTGCATATCTTCTTTATTTTTCTGTCTTTGCATTGCAACCTGACACAGTTTAGTTGTGCCATCTACTGATTTACTTTCCAAAAGTTGGTAGAGTGCCTCTGATGCCTTGCTCTTTGCTATTGCAACTCCTTTCTTAGCCTCTTTGTTAGACACCCAGTATTCCATCCTAGCCTGGTCCGTCGTTTCTATCACCCACTTTTTCCTGCACTCCTCCTTTCTTTTAATGACTTCCTGGATTTCTGCATTCCACCACCAGCTTTCCTTATGTACCTTATTTCCATACCTGACTCGGCCACATATCTGTTCTGTAGTCCTCACACATGATGTTTTGAGATTCTGCCATTTTTCTTCAACTCCACCTATTTCCTCCTCTTCTTACGGTGCTAGATCCCAGAGTAATCCCTTGAACTGTTGCAGTTCATTAACAGTTAACTTCCAGGTCTTCAGCTTGGTCTTTTTTCACCTTAGAGTCTTCTGTGACCACTGCTTGCAGCTGATTGTTGCAACCAGTGGTTTAAGCTGTTGCATGTTGGCGACTCTTGTATATGATCTTATGACTGTCTCTCTTTCTTTACTATATGTTGGCTACCATCAAGCCATTTGCCAGACAGAAGTCTAGAATGGCCTCTCCTTCTTTACTCCTGTTACCCCACCCATGTGGACCCAAGACGTCCTTATGTGCTGTTCTGCCTCTTCTAATATGTGCATTCAAGTCAACCATTATCAACAGTAATTCATGTTGTCCTGCTTTATCTCATAGGTCCTGCAACTGCTGTATGAATGCAGTCTTTTCCTCACTATCACAACCCTGCTGTGGGGTTTAGATTGAGATTATGAATACTGGCCTATCATTACACTGGAGTCTGATTGCCATGAGTCTGTCACTATTCCTGATGACATCCCTCATTGCTTTCTGATGCTTCCCTCTCACCATAACTCCCACACTATTTCTAGCCTCTTCCCCTCCTCAGTAGTAGACTCTGTATCCCAAGCCAAGTGTCTTTGCCGCACTGCCCCTCCATCTTGTTTCATGGATACATTGGATGTCTAGCCTCCTCTGTATCACCATGTCATCCACTTCCAAGCTACATCTTGTCAGTGAACCTACATTGAGTGAAGCAATTCTGAGATAATGTTTGGCAGGTTGAGGTTTTATGTCTAGCTTTCATTCAACAGAGCTAACCCAGGTAATCCAGGCTGGGCAACTAGATGCCTGTTGGCCAGTAGCTTATTGACCTAGAGCTGCTGAGCTTTATGGTGGGCACACACTGGCCAACAAGGGCACATATATCCCTCCCACCATTAGCATGGGTCCCTGGCATAGATCAGAGTCCTCAACCCATTTGGTGACATTAGTCAACATGACCAAATCACCTAGAGCCTTGTTTTACACCATTGAGTGACTAGCCTTGCCACAGCACCCAGTCTGTGATCCATGTCCTCCTATCTTGAAGATACTGTGTACCAAAGTAGATGCCCAAAGTGGTTGATCTGTACAACTCTTACCCCTAGAGGGCACCATGTAGAGTTTGTGCTGCTGCCCACAGCTCCATTCATTGGTGAGTTTGAGATGGAAACACTCAGCATGTTTTTATTTATTCATTTTTTTTGGAGGTGGGAGGAACCTCACAGAGACCCAAGGAGAACATGAAAACTCCAAACAGGCATTGGTCAGAGGTCAGGACTTAACCTTGTACTTTGTGCATCTGAGGCGAAGACATTAACCATTTTAAAATCAGGGGCATTTGCAAAAATCATGCAGAGCTGAGAGCAATAAATTTTTAACTTATCTTTGCACAAACAGTAGCCACAAGTATTCTACTTTATTTCATATAAATGCACATTAGGCTTACAAACCAAGACTAAAGACTGTTTAACTGGATCATTACAGCCACAGTCAGACCTTCATATTTGCAGACAATCTCTATATTTAGCAATTATAGGCCCACTCTTGAATGTACATCACAGATTCTGATTGCCGCAAAAATAAACAAAAAATAATTATGAACTCAGTAAGGTAAGTTTGTTTCACAGAAACAGACAGTAGCCAATGTATTCCAGCTTACTTCCCACAAATATAGACAAGTCATGAAAAGCCAGACTGTTTAACTATCTTGTTGTTTGGCTGGTTTCATCCACAGGCAGACTTCACCCCCACCAAGCAGTTATAGCCACTTTGCTGTATATCCTTTATCTGACTGTGATAAGAAATAATACATCATAACAAATGTAAAATAAATAAATAAAAACCTCTTAACAGAAAATCAGGGACAAAGCTAAAAGATGAAGGACAAAGGCCCAATGTTGGAGACCAATTTTAATTATTGATCTTATATACAGTTTAAGGTGTTTAACTATGTGGAAAATATGAAAGCTAAGCTTTCCTTCAGCACACACACATTTTCTGTTTAAAGAATACTGTGTGCAGCTGAATCTAGTGTTGAACATAACTAAAAAAAAAAAAAAATATATATATATATATATATATATATATATATATATATATATATAGGGTCTATATTAGATCACCGAGTGCTTAAAAAAGCGAACGGTGATTAACTGACCCCATGAAAGCGAAAACTTACAATTTCGAACTGTCAGAACAACGATTTTTTTCCTAGGGAAAAAAAAATTGCTGTTCCAACAACAACCAAAAACAAAATAACATACTGTAAACATTACATTAACTGGAGGCTTTCACCCCCCCACACCCTCCGATGTGGGGGGCTGTGCCCCCGCACACCCCTGTACTTAAATATACCAACTCAGAGACCACACTACAGTGCCAAAAATGGCAAAGTAACAAAGCAACCAAGCAAATTCTTTCCCTGGGAAAGAATTTGCTAAAAAGCCACTTTGATATTTTGCCGTTTCAGGCTTTTGAGTTCGACCAAGATGCATTCGAAAGAATGTGTCTTCGCTCTTCTAATAGGGAAGCTATATACATATACATATATATATATATATATATATACCTATATAATAAATATATATATATATATATATATATATACATACCTATAATATATATATATATATATATATATATATATATATGCATACCTATATAATATATATATATATATATATATATATATATATATATATATATATATATATATATATATATATATATATATATATATACATACCTATATAGTATATATATATATAAATAGCTATATAATATATATATATATATATATATATATATATATATATATAGATATATATGGGACCCGTACAGATCCCCGAATGCACTTTCCACTGAAGCAGAAATCACAGAGCATACTTAGCCGAAATTGCTGTTCACCGAAGCAGCACTTTTGGATAAGTATGCTCGTTGTGCCGGTCGTACTATGGTGCAGATAAGGGAAAATTCCCTTTTCCCCACTGTACTGCGACCTCGGAGTAAGAATATTAAAGTAGGGGGTGTGGAGGGTGCAGGGGGGCTTGCCCCCCCCCGCATAGAAGTAGGTTTAATGTTGTTTTTTTTTTAAACATACTTTACCATAAGCGCTTTTTCGGTGAAAGGCCTTTTGGTAAAGTATGTTTGGTGATAATGGATTCAGTCATTTGATATTTCGATCAAAAGTCCTAGATCCATATATATATCTATCTATATATATATATATATATATATATATATATATATATATATATATATATATATATGGGTCTACTTTGTTTCGTTGAATCTCACGTCACTGAATTTCATTTCACCCTGACCACATCGTTGAAAACACATCTTACTGAAAACTCATTTCACTGAACTGAACTGTGTAGAGTACCGTAAGGCAAGTAAAAGGTATATGCCCTTTTCTCCACTGTAGTACGATGGCACTGTGTAGAGTACCGTAAGGCAAGTAAAAGGCATATGCCCTTTTCTCCACTGTAGTACGATCCTGGAGTTAGTATATATAGTTGGGGGGTATAGCCCCTCTATCTTGTTTGATTTATATTGTATTTTACCAAAAACTTCAAAAGAATACATTTTAAACTATTGACATGCATAGTTACAACACGAATGACTAACTCTCTCCAGAAGACAATATGCACTCAAAATAATTGGGGGGCTATGCCCCCCACAGCCCCAAATCCCCCTTACTATATTTACTAACTCTAGGATCGCACTACAGTGGGGAAAAGGGCATATACGTTTTACTTGCCTTACAAGTCCTCTACACAATGCCATATATACTAACTGCAGTTCAGTGAAATGAGATTCAGTGAAATGAGTTTTCAGTAATTTGAGTTTTCAGCAATGTGGTTGGGGTGAAATGAAATTCAGTGAAATGAGATGCAACAAAACAAAGTAGACATATATATATATATATATATATATATATATATATATATATATATATATATATTTATATGACATGATATAACATTGTTTACTATTACATTTGTAAATTATTACATTGCTGGTAATGACCTAAATTGTACTACTAGTTTTGCAATTTGCACACTAATTTGATTTTTCCTATGCACCATTTTGTTTACTATTCTTGTTATATGTTATATATTTTGTTTTTGAGTTACCTCCTCATGAATCCACTGAAAATGGAACTTCCCAGCCTGACATTCCTGGCTAACAATAAACAGATAGATAGATAGATAGATAGATAGATAGATAGATAGATAGATAGATAGATAAGAACAGATTATATTAGAAAATCTATTAACTATGAATTCTGTTAAGTGGCCTCTTCTTGGCAGCTAGTGACCTTTTTCTGTTATGACTCAAACACAGGGTAAAGTGAAAAATATTAGTGATTGTTCAAAATATTACTGCATAGTTATACAGATACAAAAAAATCCAGCCAACAAAATAAACATCAGATTTCAAATAAAAGCACTCTACAACTAATTTCTACAAAGTACTCCTTCTTTGTGAGGTGGATTATCAACATACTTCTCAACACTGCCTGATTTTCAGTGATATCCTGATTTTTTACTCAAATTTTAGCTCTGTCCCTCTTAATACCTACTAAAACTGATGACCTTTGAAGAAAAGGTGATGAATTACATTTAATAAATATTGACAATAATTAAAGTTACTGAGTTATTTTACTTCAGAAAGTGTATATTAATTCACATTCTCTTATTCTGTCAGTCTCAAGTTAATGGCAGTAATATTTTAAAAAGTGTCCCTGATTGTCCCTGATTATTTCTGTATTTGTCTGTGATTGGTTGAGAGCTATGGTCATCAATCATTTCAAAAATGCCGGAGCTAGTATTAGTGTAGTACCAAACAGTTGTAGTTGTGTCTTTCGGCTTTTCCCGGTTAGGGGTCGCCACAGCGGAACTCCGGTCCGCTAATGATTATCAGTAGATTTTTACGTGCCAAGTTGCTGGCCCTGACACACAACCTTCAACGAAGGTACACCCATTCACACGTCTCCTCACAGAAGACGCTCTAACTGAATCGAACAGGACAACATCTTACTGTGAGGCGACAATGCTACCGCAGCACCACCACCGCAGTGTAGTACCAAACAGTCTGGAAGGAATATATTCAAAAACAGAATATGTTGAATGAAGAGTAGTATAAAGTGTTTGATGTGGGACAGTTGTCAAGTTTAGCTTTTTCACTGCTTTAGAGTCCTGGGTTCAGGTCTACTGTCTTTTTACTGTCTGTCTTGAGCACAATGCAAAAATCGTATACAGCTGAGAAATGGGAAGATCTCATTCCTGAGGCTGTTCTTATATCTTAGTCACTCAGGATAAGATTAACTATTAGAGGCAAGTGTGTGTGAGTTTGGAGTTAAGGAGTGGGCAGCACACTGCATGAGATTATGAGAGAGCTTTCCACCACTGAAAATGGCTCCTAAAAACTGTTTGTCAACTATGTTCACATTAGCAATCTTGGAATTCCATGGATCACAGTTATGAAATATACACAGCTGTTGATAAATGTGGAGTCTATATTTTACCTTTGGTTCATAGGTTCATAGGTTCATAAGTAGGTACTAGGCTATCAGCCCAGGGGCCTATACAAGCCCAGCCAAAAAGGTACCTGGCTTTTGCCACCCAAGAAAATTATTTTCGTGTGCCACTGTCAAGCAGAGCCACAGAGATGATCCCCAGGGTGAATTTCCTATTTCCCATCCAGTCATCAAGATTTTTCTTGAAGAGTACTAATAAGGAGCTTTGTTTGATATAGATAGGTAGTTTATTCCAGAGTATAGGAAGTCTCTGGGACAGGAATCTATCCCTCCGGCATGTTCTGTTTATTGTGGTGACAAGGTTTAGGCCCCTGGAGCGTGTAGCTCAGAGAGATTGGGATTTCTTTAAGGGGAGCATGTCCAACAGCTCTGGGTTTGGCATAGCTTTGTATGTTAGGCAGAGATCACCTCTGAGTAGGCGATATGCAACGGAGTAAAGCTGGAGTTTTTTGAGACGGTCAGCGTAGGGCATCTGTTTGAGGCCAGTAATCCTCTTTGTGAGGTATTTCTGTGGCCTTTCCAGTTGTTGGAGATGTCTTGTGAGGTACATACCAAAAGGGGCGTTGTACTCTATAATGGGTCTAATGAGTGATGAGTAGAGGGGAACAATGACCTCTTTATTCTGGATGAGAAACCTTTTCTGATGAGGTGTGCTACGCAGAAGGATTTCCTGACTACTGTGGCGATGTGATTATCAAAGGAGAGACTATTGTCCACCTGTGTCCCAAGGTCTCTTATCACACTTTCGGTGCTAAGTATACTACCGCCTATGTTGTAGTTCATGGGTACAGAGTTTTTACCAAAGGGGATGACAATGCACTTTTTGGCATTGAGCTTGAGGCCATGGCTTTGACACCAGGCATCTGTCTCAGTGAGACCCTTTTGTAGGATGTCCACATCGTTAGGAGTTTTGATTATGGCTCCTAATTTGCAGTCATCTGTGAACTTCATTAGCCAAAGTCCTTCTGTGTTAGCCTGTACTGCAGAGAAGTAGATACCAAACAGGAGAGGACCCAGGACTGAATCCTGTGGTACTCCACTTGTCACTAGTCTGAAGTCAGATTTGGAGTCTGCTACTTTCACAGTGTGGGCTCTGTCAGTGAGCCAGTTGGCAACCCATCTTGTGACATAGGGATTTATACCTAGTTTAGTGAGTTTATCTATAATTCCAGAGTGGGGGATGGTGTCAAAAACCTTGGCAAGATCTAGATAGGCTGTGTGAATCACCTTACCCTTGTCTACGGCTTTGGTGACTGCTTCAGAGAAGTCTATCAGGTTTAGGAGACATGATCTGCCTTTCACAAACCCAAACTGGGTGGGATCCAGAGGTTGGAGATTATCAATGTCTGTTTATAAGTTCCATGATGATATGTTCCATGGTCTTGCAGACCAGGCTCTTCAGGCTAATGGGGCGGTAGTTCCCGGGGTTCATGGTGGCTCCCTCCTTGTGGAGTGGGATAACCGTTGCTGTGCACCATTCAGCAGGCACAAAGCCTGAGGTGAGGCTATGATTGAACATGGTACTTAGGTGGGGTGCCAGTTTGTTCTGTAGTTCATGTAGAACGCAGCCTGGGATGCTGTCTGGTCCCATGGATGCTGTGTTCTTGGCTTTGGGGAGTGTGGTTTTTACCTGTGCAGCCGTGATTACAGGAACTTTGCATTCTTCCAGTATAAAGATGGACTCTTTAGGGGGTGAGAGGGGGGTAAAGTTAGCACTGAACCTATCTGCCAGGATGTTGGCAATATCAGTTGGGTCTGTATATTTAGTGCCATTGTGCTGTAACTCAGAGCAGATCTGACTGTTGCCATTCAGATTCTTGACTTAGCTATAGAATGCTGTTTGGTTGTCTTTAGAATCAGTGGTGATTTTGTTTTCGTAACTAGCTTTGGAGGATTTTATTAGGGATTGCAGCTTCTTACTGAGGCTGACCAGGGAGCTCCTCCACTTGTGGGATTTTACTCTCTTTTGCAACAGTTTCTTCCTTCTGTTGTACAGTTTGTTTATGGCAGGGGACCACCAGATTGGCTTCCTTTTTTTGGAGGATAGCGTCTTGGTTCTGTTTGGGATAGCACAATCCATGCACTCATGTAAGTGCTTATAAAGTGCAATTGTGTAGGATTCAGTAGTTGTAACTGTATTGTCCATCTGCATGGGTGTCATGAAGTTAACCACTTCTGTCCTAAGAAGCATGAAGTTGGCTTTGGAGAAATTTTTTATTATGGTTTCCTTAATGGTGAGTGGGGGCAGGATGTGGATATCTAGGTTAATTAGCTTATGGTTGGATCAGACCAATGAGGCATTGACTTCAGGTGTGGAACACCGGTCACTCATATTGGTAATGACTAGATCTAAGATATTGTTGCCTCTGGTGGGGGTGTGGATAAGTTGATCCAGGGCATTGGAGTTTATGAATTCCAGAAAGCATTGACTGAAGGAGTTGGTACGTGAGTAGTTTTCCCAGTTAATGGTGGGGTAGTTGAAATCGCCCATTATTAGGGTGTTTGGTTGAACCCTAATATTTTCCAGTACATCAAGAAAAGAGGAGTGGGAATCCTGGGGAATGGTGGGTGATCTGTAGCAAGCTACAATTTGGATTGCAGTTTTGCCCAGAGTTAGTTGCACTTGGATAACCTCGGCTGCATTATGCTGAGCAACTAGCAGGGAGGTGTGGATATCCTTAATGAATATGGATACACCTCCGCCTTTGGTGTTCCGGTCCAGGTTACATGGCCGAAAAGTGTGGTATGAGTTATAGCCTTGTAGTGCAGGGGTGCTCTCTGGAGCCTTGAACCAGGTCTCAGTCACTGCACAGATATTGATGTTCTCCATTTTAAGGAGTGCCTCAAGTGAGTGCATTTTGAGATTTAGACTTCTGGCATTGAGTAGCATCACCCTCAGTTTTTGCTTGCCTTTTCCTGTTACGGTGGTGAATTTGTCATTTGAACATTGCATGGGTTTCCCAACAAAGATATGACGTTTGACTGGTTGCTCTAAAGCTGTCTATATCAACTGAAGTTTAAATTTGATGTGGACAGCAGAGGGAGACATGAGGAAATATTATTTTATAGAAATTGTTGTGGATGGCTGGAACACTGAAAAGGTAGCTATCAGATGAGTAGGATTTGATTAGCAGCCCTAGTACCAGAGAAGCATGACAGCGAGGGAGAGGAGCGATTTTGTCTTTTGTCCTCCCATTATTTTTGCCTTTGCCCAGATTTCTTGAAGTTAGAAGTTGAGTGGTATTGTATGAAGTAGTCTGGGAAATATTTTAATAGCTTAAATCCTCTACTTGGTGGCATGGAGAAAATGACTTTCAACTATCCATTTTTGCATTGTATAATGCTCAATTTACAATGGGCAAGCTGATCAGCTTGTTCATTCAGTATGCACTGTTTTTGAACAATTAGGACATTCTATTGTATAATCTTGCTTTTCACTGTATCATAGTAAAATACTAGGCTATTGACTCATGGGACAGCTTTATGACATAAGAACTAAAATTCCTATTTAGTTGTCCCTGAAAGTGATGTGCTTTAGCAGTTTAAACTGAAATTATTTAAATTGTCTTTTATGTCATATGGCTAACAGCATTGTGACAGAGCTTTGCATCAGTAATGATACACACACACACACACACAAGCCAGCCTTCCTGTTGGAGGGGCAAGACTGGGAGGCAGGGGAGTGGTGGGGTAGGAAGGGACCTGGTGCACAAAATGTGTATGTTGCAACTAGCACCAACCTACCTTACTACAGCTCTGACTTATATTCCTCTTTTGTTATTAAGATACTCCCCTTTGAGCATTCCTGTTATTCAAAAAAAAAAATCCTCAAACCTTCATTATTTAAAAACTGACAAAATGAAACTAGAGACAAGATACAACAAAACAGTCCAGTAAAGACAAACTGATAAAAGCACAGAAAGAACACTAAAATGACACAGGCACCGCTACAGGCTTTATTCCAAAGATAAATGCTTTTGTCTTGAAAGTAGAAAGACTTCATCAGATAGCATTCCATTTAAAAACTACCATTTAAACACACATAATCAGTCACATGATTAACAATCCCCCTTCTCAATCACAAGAATTTTAAAGGGCTGTCATACAATCCCACAGTATTATATTTCAAATAAAAAATGAGCAGAACTACTTTGAAACATAAAAACAACAGCACTTTAAAACTGTTCCTGCAACATAACAGTAGGATTATCTTTTTATAATATAAAAACAGTATTTCAGTCATTTTGATAATGCTTTACAACTGCCAATACAGTTCTCTTTATTCGAGCATTAATGGCCATGGTAGCCCTATTGGCTACATGTCACTTTCTCTAAGATTATAAACTTAAAAGCATGCCCCAGATTTCCTGTATATGCTTAGTCAGAGCATTTGTTATTTTTTCTTCTTTATTTCATAAAAGTTTTCATTAATCCACTCTCTTAATTTATGCTCTATTTTTCCTATATAAAATCTGGAGCATGTTTGACATAGTGCTATGTACACAATTCCTGTTGTATCACAGTTAAATTTCCCTTGCATCCTAAAGCTTTGTGCATTAGTAAAGAAACTTACTCTTATTTTAATAAATTTACAATAATAGCAATGCCCACATTTATTCATCCTGGGCTCCCTGTAAGATGTGTTTACCTTTTCCTTTCAAATATATTTTTTAAACTGGTACCCCTTCTGTATACTGTTACAGGTTTATCACCCATGTTTTCCTCGCCAAAAGATCTTCCTTCATTATGAACCAATTTTATTTAGTATCCATTTTATAATTTCACTTGCCTCACAGCAAGAGGTTCTCCGGTTCGATTCTCAGCTGGGGTGCCTTCTGTGTGGAGTCTGCATGTCCTTCCTGTGGTCGTGTGGGTTTCCTCCGGGTACTCCGGTTTCCTCCCACATCCCAAAGACATGCAGTAGGTGGACTGGACACTCTAAAGTGGCCCTAGGAGTGAGTGTGTGTGCGTGTGCGTGTGTGTGTGTGTGTGTGTGTGTGTGTGTGTGTGTGTGTGTGTGTGTGTGTGTGTGTGTGTGTGTGTGTGTGTGTGTGTGTCTTCTGTGTAAGGTTGGGCACCGGGCTGGCAACTCGACACTGTAAAACTCCACTGCCAATCATGAGCGGACAGATGATCCACTGTGGTGACCCCTAACCAGGAAAAGCTGAAAGAAGAAGAAGAAGAAGATCCATTTTATAATTTCACTATCTATGTATGGTTTAGGTAGTGATAAAGGAATTCCTATACTCCTGACTTCCTGGGTTTATATTACGTTCCATAATATCCCCCACCTAATTCTTATTATTATTTAGTACAGGGATAAAATAATTATTGTCCCTTTTATTAATGACTTTGTGCATTCAATTATTTCTGGATATCCTCTCTTACTAAATATTACTTTTAACAAATTACATTCTTCTATAAAATGTGTATCCAAAGTAGTCACGTAAGAATTGCCCTTTTACTATGGCTTTTTTGTAACATTGGGTGGATGCTAGTGAAGTGCTGGAAAGTACTTGAGTAAGTTGGCTTTCTATAAATTTGTGAGATGTATCTTTTCTTCAACTTATCTTTTTCCAGCCACACATCTAGAATTGCTATTGTATCATCCCCTATTTCATATGTAAATCTTAGAAAATCTGTACTCTTATTGATATATTCTAAAAAGGATGCTAATTTTTCTTTACTGTCTTTCCATACCTAAAAGATGTCATCCAGGTACCTTAGATATAGCCTACAGGAATACATATATTCATTGATAAATAGGACACTATTTTCCCACTGAATCATTACTATGTTGGCAAACAGTGGACCGTAAGTGGATCCCATCCCCACCCCTTTCTTTTGTAGAAGGTATCACCGTTCAAAAGGTATATAATTGTTTTTTAAAAATATCTCTAATAATTCCTCATATAGATTTATTTGCTCTTGCTTAAACCATTTACTAAACAAGTAGTCTTTAAACCATTGTACTCCTGTACCATGTGGTATGACAGTATGTAAGTCCTTAACATCCACTGTTGTAAAATATCCTCATCCTTTTGTTAGAAATCATTGATTTTACTTAAAAAATCTCATGAGTCCTTAATCACATGCCTTTCCTGCTGTACTAAATGTTTAAATTTTTCATCAAAATATTTTGCACAAGCGTAAGTGATGGACCCCCGGGCATCAACTATGGGATGCATGGGAGGATTATTAATGTTTGTTTGTGTCTTTTGTCTTTTCCCGGTTAGGGGTCGCCACAGCAGAACTCCGGTCCGCTAATGATTGGTAGTTAATTTCTACATGCCGAGTTACCAGCCCTGATGCACAACCTTCAACGAAGGTATGCCCATTCACGCATGTCTCCATGCAGAAGACGCTCTAGCTGAGAATCGAACTGGACAGCGTCTTACTGTGAGGTGACAACGCTACCGCAGCACCACCATTGCGGGTGCATGTGAGGAGGATAATTAATATCTTTATTAATTTTTTGCATCCCAAATATTGTTGATACTATAGGGGTTACAATGTTTAAATAATTAAATTCATCTATATTAATCCATTGTTCAGTGAACATGTCATTAAATTGAACCCTAATTTAATTATATTTTATGTTAAGATTTCAGCTTAGGGTTTATAGGGACCACATCATTGAGTCCTAGATTTCAGCCCACTATCACCTCTCAGTCTAATGATCCACTTAGACTCAAGCTGCTCAGTACTGTTCCTGATGTCACCCCCTCTTAATGTCTTGTGCACCCTCCCTATAACCTGCTCAGTACTGTTCCTGATGTCACCTCCTCTTAATGTCTTGTGCACCCTCCCTATAACCTGCTCAGTACTGTTCCTGATGTTACCCCCTCTTAATGTCTTGTGCACCCTCCCTATAACCTGCTCAGTACTGTTCCTGATGTCACCTCCTCTTAATGTCTTGTGCACTCTCCCTATAACCTGCTCAGTACTATTCCTGATGTCACCTCCTCTTAATGTCTTGTGCACCCTCCCTATAACCTGCTCAGTACTGTTCCTGATGTCACCTCCTCTTAATGTCTTGTGCACCCTCCCTATAACCTGCTCAGTACTATTCCTGATGTTACCTCCTCTTAATGTCTCGTGCACCCTCCATATAACCAAAAACTTAAAAGTATGCTCAGTACCACTGGCAATGACATGATTTGCAAGGGCATTAGTTTTATTCCCTTTGCTAACATGATACAGATGTTCCTTTATTCTTTCTCTAAGAGTTCTCCCTGTCTTGCCTATGTAAAATTTTGAACACAATAAACAGTGGGCCAAGTAAACAACGTGGGAGGTGCTACAAGTAGTAAAGACTTTGAACCTATATATTCTATCTTGGTCAGGGTGTGTGAAAGTAGAACTGCTGTCAATGTGAGTACATACACTGCAAGTGCCACGTGCTGTATTCATGCTTATTCCTTGAGTAACGTAAGGTCCTTTTTAAAGATTTCATGTTCCTAAATACAAACCTGGGGGTGGGTTCTATCACTCTGGAAATATCGTTGTCTGTCATAAGAACTTCCCAGTGTTTCCTAATAACATTCATGTACATGGAAACATTACTAGAATAATGTAACATTAGCTTCAGTTAACACTAATTGTTCCTGTTATACATTACTCAGTCTGATGCAGATTTTAAAAAATAAGGTTTAGCTGGGGACCCCCTCAAGCTTTTAACTCTCTCTACATTTTCAACTATTTCTCTGTCATTATAACCTCTCATCCTTAAACAATGCTGTGTAGTTTCTACCTGCTCTTGAAACTCCTTTTCAGGTACATTTAACCTGGAGGCTCTAAAAACGTGATTCTTAACCACGTTGCTAAAATGTGGGTGGGGTGCATACTATGCCTGTACAAAAGATGGTTGACATGGCATGGTTTCTTATACAATTTAGTAAAAATAGAGGCATTCCCACCCACTTCAACAGTAACATCAAAAAAATTCATACTATGTGTTGATGCATTCATAGAAAACTGTAAATAATTAGTTGTATTATTTACATACACCTCAAATTATCTTATCTGCTGTTTAGTACTTACTCACAGAAAAAACAAATCATTAACAACCTTTTATAAGAAGGTATGAATCTGGAGAAGGGTCCCTCGAGTATATGCTCCATTTCCAACACAGCCATCACAGTGTTGGTGTAGCTATTGGCACACGAAGTGCCCATAGCTATGCTATGATACTGCCAATAGATGGTATTATTAAATACAAAAGCATTATTTTCCAACACTATTCTCAATATAGTACAGACAACAGACATTTCCATCTCTTCCAAGTTAGAGAAAGTGTGCAAAAACTGTCCAACCTTCAAGACCCCTTCATCTTTAGGTATGCCAGTGAATAAGGAGGTGACATCCATAGTAACAAAAATAAATTAATGCATAAAAATTTTAACAGTGTTAGCATCTAAAAAAGCAAACAAATTGTTAAGAAAATGCTCAGTGTCCCTCAGAATAACCATATTCTTATTTAACAATGGTCTCAAAGTTTTTTTCCAAATAGAGAGGGGATCTGTCAGCCAGTTGCTTCCTGCTACAATAGGGCGCATAGGGGGATTTTGTGCATTTTTACGAACTCTCGGTTTTGGTTTTCTTTACTGGGGCTTCTTTGCCAGAAAGGGTTAATATTTGTGTTGTTCTGATTGTTTTTAATATGTTCTAATTCACTCCATTCATCTTTAGTGTTCTATACGTTTCTTGATTTGTGTTGTTCTGATTGTTTTTAATATGTTCTAATTCACTCCATTCATCTTTAGTGTTCTATACGTTTCTTGATTTGTGTTGTTCTGATTGTTTTTAATATGTTCTAATTCACTCCATTCATCTTTAGTGTTCTATACGTTTCTTGATTTGTGTTGTTCTGATTGTTTTTAATATGTTCTAATTCACTCCATTCATCTTTAGTGTTCTATACGTTTCTTGATTTGTGTTGTTCTAATTGTTTTTAATATGTTCTAATTCACTCCATTCATCTTTAGTGTTCTATACGTTTCTTGATTTGTGTTGTTCTGATTGTTTTTAATATGTTCTAATTCACTCCATTCATCTTTAGTGTTCTATACGTTTCTTGATTTGTGTTGTTCTGATTGTTTTTAATATGTTCTAATTCACTCCATTCATCTTTAGTGTTCTATACGTTTCTTGATTTGTGTTGTTCTGATTGTTTTTAATATGTTCTAATTCACTCCATTCATCTTTAGTGTTCTATACATTTCTTGAGTACCTTCACTCCAGTACAACTGTTTTGAGCGTGTACCTTTAACTCCTAGTGGGCGTGGTCTGAACCTTTAAAAATGAAGTTATCACCTTACAATTCTAACAAATACTCATTGACAGAGGTCAAATATCAATACAATTGTGTTTTCCATCATGTATGCTTCAAGATAAAATATTATGAAACCTTGTATGTAGCATGGTTTTGGAATTATTAATGCAAGTATGCACAAGTAATATTTGACGCCTAGAGGAGCAGTAGGAGGTAACTGCAGATGCACCTGGAGGTGTCACTCAGATGTAATGAGTTAAGCATATTCCTTAAATCTAATTTGCATATTTTTTCATATAATTGTAACACTGGGTGTGAAGGGGGTTAAATGTACTAGATACTCCAAGACTGGTCATTGCTGTAGACAGTTCATTAAACATGATGCTAAAATTTAATTTTCTTACATACTGTTTCATATCCATTAGTACATTAGCTACATTAGCCTTTCTTGTGGGTACAAATGACACGCCTTTAGCAAAAAAAATAAAGAATGTTTGCATCAATAGATTGTGATAAAAACTTATACACTTTAAAATCACCCTCTGTGTTTGTTGGGATAGAACATACATATTTATCATTATTGTCCTCAAATTCATTCCCCAGATTTAATATTGGTTCATTCTCCTTGAACCTCAGTTGTGCCACTAAGTTTTGCCATACTGGGGAGGTGGGGCTGGCCTTTCTGTGGGTGCAGGTGTGGATTGCACTCTCCGCATTGGCCTCTTTGGTTCATTTGTCTCTCTTTCATCTGTTGTGATTGTGGGCTTCAATAAACTGCTTAACCTAGGATCTAAAAAAGAACCTAGCCCCTGGCTGGAAAACACTAGCAAGTTGAATACTTACTTTATTGAATGCTTAGCAAACTTAACCATATGCTTCTAATCCCCCTCTTCCTCTCAAAAGACCTCTAAATCTGTTCCCAGTGCACCCACTGACCACAGCTCACTCAACTCTTCTCATCATACCTTTTTCCTACCGGAATCATCTCTTGTTAATCTCATTAATAACTCCGCCTCCTTTACTCTTCAACCCATTCTTACTACCCTCATAAAAACCTCCCGTCAGAATACTTAAAAATATCTGTTGAGGCCATAGCCTATCCAGTTAGCATCCTTATCGATAGTTCTGTCAGAGTGTCCTATGCCCTTGTCTTATGGAAAAAGTCCTATAGTATTCCACTGCACAAAGGAAGCAACTCTACTGACGTTTATATCATGCCATTGCCATCTTATCCCTTATCTCAAAACTCTTAGAAACGTGTCCACAAACAAGTCCTGAAATGTATCCTGTAAAATCAACTTTTATCCACTACTCAACATGGTTTTAGACCAACCCGCAATACAACTACCTTATTATCATTTATGGATACTGTTATTAAAGCTGGAGTCTCTGGCAAACTTGTTTCTTCATTAGTCCTCAAACTCTCAAAGGCTTTTGATGTTGTCTCTCATCTTAAATTCCTACATCAACTTTCAGCCCTTGGACGATCACCTCTGACCCTCCAGTGGTTCTCCAGCAGCCTGAGTAATAGACAGCAATAAGTAAAATGACATGTATTCCTCTCCCTATACCTACCTAATACTAGAGGTGTTCACCCAGGATCTGTCCTTGGTTCCCTACTCTTCAATGTCTTCATCAATAATCTCCATACTTCCTCTTGTAAAGGCTCCCAAATTCAATATGTAGATGACTCTACAATAATCCTCTCTTCAACCAGCCTGTCACACCTACAGCAAATAACACAAGATGCATCCACTTCTGTTGAGAGGTGACTTCCCAACTCATATTAAACCCCAAGAAAACTTAGCTTCTGCTCTTTACTCTTAGATAACACTGTCAAGAAAGATCGAACTTTAAAATTCACTTCCCAAACAACCACAGAAATAGCAGTAGTTTCCAGCACAAACTCTTAGGTATAATAATAAATGACAGCCACAGGTTTAATCTACAGATCCAAATAACATAAGGAAAACACCAGAAACTTGGAATGCTATCCAGACAGAAAATTCTTCCTGAATAATGCAACCAAACCAACATTTGTCATGACCTATTACTCTCATTACTATACTAAGCCCCAGTCCTTATTAATCTACAGTTGTTTCTAGAAATAAAACTTGAAACGTGTTACAATAAAATTAGGTTTGCAACTAGTGCAACATATTAATACCATCCCTGCACAGATTTAAAGTCACTTAAATGTCTCAAGCTTCTCCACCACATCTCCTACCTACTGCTTATAACTACCCACATCATCAATAAGCCTGCGGCCTGCCCTACCCATATCCATATACCTGACAAATACTTCCCCAAAAACCTCTCTGATCAGAAAATAGACAACTTCTATCACTACATATACCTTCTAAATTATCTTGACAAAGCATTTATGTCTACTCTATAGCTAAAGATTGGAACTCGCTACCTTTAGCCATCAGGTCAAAATTAACTTTCCAACCTTTAAAGATTTTGTGAAAGATGTTTTATCCAAATCCTGGATCTGTTCATGCTCTAATCCAGGTTAAACTCCTTCATCCTTATCTACCGATCCAGCTCTGTTATTGCCTTTATGCACTTTTACATTAGTATCCATATCCCCTTCTTTTTCACTCTTACATACCGTCAACCGCTGAACTCTCCCTGACCATTCTCTCTCGTTTTACACTTGACCTAATCTCCCACTCACAACCTCGCTCTTCCTTCCTCTTCTTCGTCTGCTCTTCTTGACTCTTCATTTCCATACTTATTTCCTCTCACAGCGGTAGCATACTGCACCTCTCATAGTACCTGATAGCAGTTTACTCATATATCTTAGTTCACCTCCTGGGTCTATTCATACTTCTCAAATTTGGGTCTTATATATACTTCTCAAATTAATGCATCTTAATATTACTGTATTATATTATATTTTTAATACTAAGTCACCGATGTTATCTCTAGTAATGTGAAACACTGTTTTTTATTATGTTTCATAAAATTGTAATGTATTACGAGCATTTCCCTTAAGGCCTCCACTGAAAATGGGTATGGTTGGCCCAGTCAGACAATCCCGATAAACAAATGTCAGTAAATTACATAAATGAATAAATAAATAAATGAACCACAAGGGATCACATTCAGAAGCTTGAGTCATCACACACACACACACACACACACACACACACACACACACACACACACACACACACACACACACATAAACACACACTCACATATACACAGAATATGGACATAAATCCTATGAAAAATGATTAGTACATGTAACATAAATTCTAGAAAATTCCAAATTATAGAGATGCTGGTAAGGTTGTCTTGTGATGCATCGAATTCAGAAGCTTGACTAATCAGAACTTGAATCTCATATGGTTGAGACCATATGATCAACTTTTTAAAAAGTCAAACTACAAAAAAAACACAAAAATCTGTTTTTGCAGGGGGTCAAGCCCACCTGCACCCTCCATACCCCTTGCATATCATATATACCAACTCAGAGATTGCACTACACTGGGGAAAAGAGTAAATTCCCCTATCCCCACTGTACCACAAACTCCATTTAAAAGCTTTGACATTTCAGAAAGTCAGTCACAAGACAACCTTGCTAGCTTGTTTTTGTGATTTTGAGAATTTATTTTACAATGACTAATTGCTGTTCATGGGATTTATGTTATACATATTGTGTGTTTGTGAGTGTGTTTGTGTGTGTATGTGTGTGTGTGTGTGTGTGTGTGTGTGTGTGTGTGTGTGTGTGTGTGTGTGTGTGTGTACATATATATATATATATATATATATATATATATATATATATGTGTGTGTGTGTGTGTGTGTGTATGTGTGTGTACATATATATATCTATATATATATCTATATATATATATATATATATATAATATATATGTGTGTGTGTGTCTGTGTGTGTACATATATATATATATATATGTATGTGTGTGTGTGTGTGTGTGTGTGTGTGTGTGTGTGTGTGTGTACACACACATATATATATATTTATATATATATATATATGTGTGTGTGTGTGTGTGTGTGTGTGTGTGTGTGTGTGTGTGTGTGTGTGTGTGTGTGTGTGTGTGTGTGTGTGTGTGTGTGTGTGTGTGTTATACACACACACACACACACACATACATATATATATATATATATATATATATATATAGGGTTCTATGTCAGATGATCAAGTTTTTAGAAACATGACATTCATATATGATCAAGTTTCCAAAAAGTCGAACATCTAAAAAACAGAAAAATCTACCTTTTTTTACATTTTTGCAGGAGGGCAAGTCACCCTGCACCCCCTCATCCTCTGCAAATTTTATATACCAACTCTAAGATCGCACTAGAATGAGGAAAAGGGTACATCTCCTGATCCTCACTGTACCACGATCTCCTTTCAAATGTTTAGAGTTTTCAAAAACTCGATAATAAGGTCTCAACCATATGGATTTCAAGTTTCTGAAAACTTGATCAACTGATAGGGATCCATATATATATGTTTGCTCAAAGCTGCAGTGAGTTAGGCCTTCCCTTGCTCTGCTGTTTTCCAGAGTTTGGACTGATCTAGTTAGAGTTACTGCTACAGGGCTCTGATATTTGCTGCATATCTGTGCAACTGTGTTTTAGGCTTAGTGAACCAAATCCTACTTCTGTTCTGATCTCTGTCTCCTTTTTGTTTTACCACCCACCCATCCAACTGTTGTTGTGGCCTTAAAGCTTGGTGGCTTTTGAGTTACCCACCTCTGCTATAACTTTTATAATGGACACTCCTCCTAGTCCCATCACATCAGCTTATATTCTACTGAGTACAGTGAGATCATTTGTGAAGGCTCACACTTTTAGCTTCTTAAGCTTGAATTATCTTCTGTTTCTCCCTTTCTACTTAAAAAATACACTTTATTCAGCTGCTCCTACTGTATTTGTACATCTTCCTACTTTATTTTGCTGCTTGTACTTAAAAATATTCAACTGCATTTATTTTGCCACATTTATTACTTCTTGTCAGTAGCCTGATTAAATTGAGGACAGTATTCTGCTGAATTGCTGCTTTATTTAAACTGTTTTTTGCTGTTGTGATTGTGATCTTATGCACTTTGGATTTCTGGTGCTCCTGTGTTTTGTAGCATAGGCTGGATTCAGACTTCCTGAATCTAGACTATTTTGTATCACTTGAACACTAAAACCAGCTCTTCACTGAGACACTGAAAGATCTGAGGCATCTGTTGCTCCCAACTAACTTTAAGTGCTTGTTTTGCTCTTGTATAGCACTTTTAATTGTATTTGCATTCTACTGTCTGAATTGCCTAAACTGTTTTTGTCACATTTGACTGTATACTGCACTAGTTCAGCTGCAGCATAGCCCACTTCCAGGTTTGCTGTTTCTGGGTCTGTTTTGTAACTTCTGAGCATCAAATCCAAGTCATCTTTGTTTGGAAAGGGCCCTTCTGCACCCTTGTGGGAAGAGAGTGCTAATGAAGGGTGACTGGACTAGAGCTCAGAAAAAGTGTCCTTATTGGCTAGTTTGAGTTAAAATGGTTATTTCCTGTTTTATTTAAACCCTGCATTTGCTCTTGTTTGCCTTTAGAGGACCACTGCGCACTGCCCCATAGTGGTGATTATCCTTGGTGGTTATAAATGGAAACATTTTGATTGTTAAATTTTCCCTTAGCACTTTGCTTGTGATCCTCCAGATATTTTCCATGGCCCTGCTCTACTGTCAGGTGGAACACTAAGCCTAGCCTCAGACATACCAACACACTTCTCACACACTAGACATTCTTAAGTGCGACCTCCTATCCTGACCATATAAATTTACCTCGCACTATGGACAGACAATTTCCCACAGTTTCTCCAGCCAGCCTGGTCAATATGGGCATCCTGAGACAATGTAGCAACTGCCTCATGTTCACTGACAACCCTCTACTCCTAGTCCACACAAACTCAACATGTAAGAGATGCAACTATATTAACAACCTTGAATCCATGCTCTCTCACACACCAGTTAGTACATATGACAACGAGTGGGTTGTCAACATGCACACCTCACCTCCTATTCCACCCAAACCCACATCACACATACCTACATATGTGGAGGTCCTCACCAGAAACATACCTAAACACCTGAGACCTCCCAAACACAAACACAAGCACACTACACTTAATACTTCTTCTGCAGAGTACAATACACATAATAGCTCATGCACCAGTGTTTCACCTGTCGAGCCCTTAAGACAAAACACAAAACCAAACATATTAGTCATTGGTGATTCCATCGTGAGACACACAGATGTCCCTCTCATCAGGCTGGATAAGGAATAGGTCATGGTTAGCTGTCAGTCAGGTGCAAGGATCTACCATATCACACATGCACTGAAGTGTTTCAACAACAGGCACTATTATGACTCTGTCATAGTCCATGTTGGTGTGAATAATTTGAGACGTACCTCTCTGGACTATATGAAGAGAGACATGACTGAGCTCTTGGATTATGTGTCTCAGACAGGTATGTCCCTAGCCTTAAGCAGCATTTTACCTTCACTTAGGATGATGCCTCAATATAAACAGAAAATGATTGACTTCAATAATTGGCTTAGTTTCTGGTGTCATTCTAAGGGAATACAGTACCTGTCAGCCTGGGATGAGATGATTGACAGACCTTGATTCTTTGCAAGAGATGGTCTTCATCTGTCACCCATGGGATTTCGTCTACTAACTAAGGCCACCCCATAGTGCTTTTTTTTGAACATTGTCTCAAGGACAAAATTCCTGACGTAAAAACTCCATCTAAAAACAACCTCAAGGTTATGCTGCTAAATGCTAGGAGTCTTAACATGAAACTGCACTCACTGGTAGCAGTCCTCACCTTGGAGGATGCAGACATTTGTGCAGTTATAGAGACCTGATTCAAGGCTGTGGAGAGCACCCCAGCCATAATGGGATCTACCGCTTTCCACACATTCAAACCACAAACTAAAGGTATGGAAACAAGGAGGCAGTGTATCGACATTTATTAAAGATAAATACACTTCCAGATTGGTTAGACAGCATGATTCCATGGAGGTACTTCAGGTGCAATTAACTAATTAATTAATAGGACACCCATTCAAGTCACTGCCAGCTACAAGACCCCTCCATGAATCAGGACACCCACTCTGACTATTTGGATCTACTTGCATCTATCAAGATACATCCAAACACCCTGGTTTTGGGTGACTTTAACTACCCATCCATTGACAGGGTAAACTGGTAAATTACTCGTGCTCTAACTCACTTGCCCAAAGGTTCTTCAACTTCATTAACTCCACTGAACTGGACCAGCTGGGTGACATCCCCACAAGGGGTGCCAACATCCTGGATCTGGTGCTTACCAGTATGGGGGACCACTATAGCACCCCCACTGTGAGGTCTTCCCTAGTGAGATCTGACCACAAAACAGTCTCATTCAAAGTAACTATCACACTTAACTCCCCAGCAGCAACTAAACTAAAAACTTCTCCACAGCAGATTATAACCTGTTATGGGATGGTATAAATAGCTTTACTGCACCTGCCCTCTCAGATGTAACTGGCAACTATGCTGAGTTCTACACCAGTGCTTTATACAAACACCTGTATAACTGCATTGACTTGGCCATACCTGATAGGATGAAAACAAGCTCCTCAAGGAAGAGCAAACCTGCCTGGTGGACAACTGCCATTGACAAACTTTACAATAAGAGAAAGAAATTGTTGTCTAAGAGTAAGAGAGAGCAAGCTGTAAACTGGAAACACCCTCTTCCTCAGCTTAAACAAGCAAATAAGACTATTTTGAAGTCCTCCAAAGCAAACTATGAATCCAAATTAGTTTCCTCAATTAAGGACAACTATAAGGCATTCTTTAGTGACATCCATAACCTAAAAGGAAAGGCCCAGATTTGTGCCAAACTGGTAGTTAATGATACCATATACACTGAGCCTGTGGACATAGCTAACCTGTTAGCTGACAGGTTCTATGAAAACTTCACTCCCCTGTCCCGTCCACACACACCCCATGACATCCCTACTACCTGTCCTCTACCTTGTATTTCTAAAGAGCAGGTCATAAATGCCCTTTCTAAGGCCAAAAACACAGCATCTATGGGAACTGATAACATCCCAGGTTACTTCCTACATAGGTTCAGACAAGAATTAGCAATACCACTGGATAATCTTTCAATCACAATCTATCTAAAACAGCAATTTCAGCACAGATCAGACGCCAGCAAATGTATACCTAAATCAATCTAGCAATCTTGCAATCTAGTTTTTTTTCCCATCTCTATCAACTATCTGGTTTAAAAGCCTGCATTTGCGCTTGTTTCCTGCCTCTCCTGTAACTAGTCTAGTCCAGATACAGATTTGCTGTATCCAGAACTGTTTGTAAGCTTCTGAGCCCCCCCCAGGCTTTTCTGTGTTGGAGGGAAGCCTTCTAGCTTGTCAGTGGGAGTGGTAAGCACTAGGTAGCCTATCTACTACAAGAAAAGTGGTTTCTGGCCCAGAAATTGTAGTTTATTGCCCGTTTGGGCAGTTCTTCCATATCTTTCAACTTTCTGGTTTAAAAGCCGTTTTTGTGCTTGTTTCCCGCTTTTCCTGTAACTGGTCTAGTCCTGATACAGATTTGCTGTATCGAGGACTGTTTGTAAGCTTCTGAGCAACACCAAAGTCTGCTAGTCAACTTTTCCCTTAGATCTGCTAGTTCTCTCATCTCCTGCACTTTTACTAGCTTATTAGTCTAGCACTTTACCAGACTTCTTGTAGCAATTATTGTAGCACACAAAAGTGCTACCAGCACTAAACGTTTTGGAAGGAAATAGCTCCAGGACTTATTATTAATACCCACCCCTCCAGGCATGTCTAAAGGTCAGTTCCCTGTGCTTTCTCCTATCAACCTGGTGAACTTGTGCATCCTGAGGCAATGTAGTAACTGCCTCATGTACACTGACAACCCTCTCCTCTAACCTCCCAACACTCAGACTTGTGAGAGATGCACTTATAAATCCAAATTAGTACCCACACACTCACCAGCCAAGACCAGAATAGCTGGTCAAGAGGAGAAGGTCAACATTTGTACTACACTGCATGGAACACATAGCCTCCAAAACACACACCGGCACCACCTTCACATGAAAATGCAAACTACACACACACCATTGCGGAGGTTCTCAATAAAAATCTTTCCAAACAGCAAAGACCTCCAAGGCAGAATGCACTCGACCATCATAACACAACACTAACCTAATGATTTAACTAATGATTAATACACTGTCTTCCAAGTCTGCTGTATTGTAAAATGTATATTGTACTGTTATTATTTTTATTTTTGTGGAGCTTTTCTCCCCGGGCCTCCACTGAAAATGGGCTCTTCTTGGCCCAGTGGACTTCCCTGGTCACAAAACTGTAATAAATAAATAAATAATCACGAGACACATAACTCTCCTAAACCGTGTGCCACTCAACCAAAGCCCCTAAGGCAAAACAGCATACCCAACACACTAGTCATAGGTGACTCGATAGTGAAGCACACTGATGTCCCACTCCCTAGGTTGAGTAAGGAGAACGTAACAGTCAGCTGCCTGTCAGGTGCTAGGATCCGCCACATAATGTACGCACTCAGGTCCCTCAACAAGTACAAATATGACTCTGTCATTGTATATGTGGGTGTGAATGGACTTCTCTGGACTACATGAAGAGAGACACGGAGGAGCTCTCAGATTATGTAGCACAGGTGGGTATGACCCTAGCCCTGAGCAGCGTCCTACCATTATCTAGAATAATACCACAGTACAAGCAGAAAATGATTAATTTCAACAATTGGCTAAGTTTCTGGTGTCATTCTAAGTGGATTCAGTATCTGTCTGCCTGGGATAACATGACTGACAGACCTCGATGCTTTGCCAGAGATGGCCTGCATCTGTTACCCCTTGACTTTCAGATACTGGCCAAGGCTCTTGCCAACCCTATAGTGCCTTTTTAGGCAGTGTTCCAAAGACCAAATTACCACTGTAACAGCTACAAACAAATGCAATCTGAGGGTCATGCTGCTCAATATTACAAGTCTAAATCTCAAAATGCACTCACTTGAAACACTCCTTAAAATGGAGAACATCGGCATTTGTGCCAGAACAGAGACCTGGTTCAAGGCAGCACAAAGCACTCCTGCACTACCAGGCTACAACTCATTCCACACCTTTCAGTCCCAGACCTTGGACCAAAGCTCCAAAGGCGGTGGTGTTTCCATATTCATAAAGGATGCACACACCTTCAGACTGGTAGGCCAACATAACGTATATGAGATACTTCAGGTACAGCTAACACTGGGTAAGACAGCGATTCAGGTCATAGCCTGCTATAGGTCCCCAACCATGTTCCAAGACTCACACTCCATGTTCCTAAGCACCCCGGAGAATATAAGGGTCCAACTTAAAACACTCATACTGGGTGACTACAACTACTCCTCCATTAACTTGGAAAGCTACTCATGTACCAATACACTTGCACAATGTTTCCTGGAATTCATTAATTCCAATGCCCTGGATCAGCTCGTTCTTACTCCCACAAGAGGTAGCAATATCCTTGACCTGGTCATTACCAACATGGCCGACCGTTGCTCTACACCAATAGTCAACTCCTTCCTGGTTAGATCCGACCACAAACAAATCACCTTGGATACCCACATCCCTCCCACCTCCATGCAAAGGAAACCACCATGAAAAACTTCTCCAAAGCTAATTTGGGCTCTTAAAAACAGAGGTGGCTAACTTCATGGCACCCATGCAAATGGAGAATAGTTGCATGACCGCCGACTCATACACCAATGCACTGTATGAACACGTACACAAATGCATGGATCTCGCCATACCCAATAGAACCAAAACACTCTCCTCTAAAAAAGAAAGCCAATCTGGTGGTCCCCTGCCATAAACAAACTCTACAACAGAAGGAGGAAACTGATGCAGAATAAGGTGAAGTCCCAAGACTGGAAACACTCTCTTATCAGCCTCAACAATAAGTTGAGATCCCTCATCAAATCCTCCAAAGCTAGTTATGAAAACAGAATTGTATAAGATAGTAAAGACAACCACAAGGCCTTCTATAGTTATGTAAGGAATCTCCACGGCAATACCCAGATTTGCACAATGCACAATGGTACCTTCTATACTGAGCCAACAGATATTGCCAATATACTGGCCGACAGATTCAGTGCAAACTTTACCCCTCTCCCCCCCAGAGGACCAATCACAATACCAGTAGATTGCCAGGCACCCAGTAGTACTACTGCACAGGGTAAAATGGGTCTACTTCATGTTGTTGTAAGCTGACAATATCGAGTCTGATATTGTCGGCATGACAATATCGAAAGTAAAGAACATTGTGCAAGTAAACAGAAATCTAGGTTAGGGGAGATTTCCATTTACCTCAATGTAGTGCAGTCTCGAAGTTGCTATATTTAAGTAGGGGGGGTATGGGGGGTGCAGGGGTGCTTGCCCCCCTGCCTACGCCATTTAGTTTTTATTTTTTATTTGTTTTGTTTTTTTACCTTATTCAATGTTTTACTTAATCGATCAATAAAGTCTGATCTTTATTGATTCGATTAAGTAAACATTTGATAACGTGATATAGATGTGTTAAAACAGCACTGTCCAAGGCCAAGAATACAGCGTCTATGGGACCTGACAATATCCCTGGCTGTGCTCTACATGAACTACAGAGTGAACTGGCACCTCACCTGTGTGCCATGTTCAATCACAGCCTCACCCCAGGTTTTGTCCCTACTGAATGGTGCACTGCTACAATCATCCCTCTCCACAAAGGAGGAGTGACTACAGATCTCGGGAACTATCGCCCCATTAGCCTGACAAGTTTGATATGCAAAGCTATGAAACGCATCATCATGGACCTAATAAACAAGGAAATAGGAAATCTCCAAACTCTGGATCCCACACAGTTTGGTTTTGTGAAGGGTGGATCATGCCTGCTCAACTTGGTTGGTTATATAATTTGCAGGTGGTGTGGGGGGTACACGGGGGGGTTGCCCCTCTGTAAAATGTAGATTTTTTTTATTCTGAGTTTTTGAAAACTCGAATATATGATCTTAAACATATGAATTTTGAGTTTCTGAAAACTCAGTAATGTAACACAAACCCATGTAATGTTACTTTTCACTATTTTCCTGCCATCTTTGGCTCATGCCTATGTTGTTAAGTTTATGATAAATGGCTATAGTAAGTTTATAATACCCCATGCTAAATTTCAAGATGGAATAACTAAATTCTAAATAAATATTAACAAGTTTCATGTCATGTAAAAGGAAATTGCATTATAGGGCATACGTCATTTGTTTAGAAAGTATTCATAAGTGGAAAAAATAAAAATGAATTATTCAGAATTTAAAAAGCAAAGCACAAAATGTAAATACTCAGTTTCTGTTCTCTACATTCTCACTCACACAAAACCCAAGTTTTGGCAAAGGAAAACATGATGTGGTTTACACTATACGGTTCTGATCTTTCTTTCTATAGTGACATGAAGGACTCCTGCAAACTATTCTTTATTATTTAACATACAGTGACATTTTTAGCACAGGTGAAGGTTAGGAGAAGCCTTGGGCACATATTTAAGGTACACAGTGTGCACAAAAGGCAACAGGTACTTACTGAACTAAGTTTCTGAAAGGAAACACCTAACTTTACACAAAATGAAAAGCATGCAACACATGGGAAAAAACAGGAAATTGAAGAACACATGCTTTTTCTGATTCACTGTGATTTGATATTTTGGTAAGACATCAATGCAGACTTTTGTTGTTTCTTTCAGCTTATCCCGGTTAGGGGTCGCCACAGCGGAACTCCGGTCCACTAATGTTTGGTAGTGGATTTTTACGTGCCGAGTTACCAGCCCTGACGCACAACCTTCAACAAATGCCCATTCACGCATGCCTCCACACAGAAGATGCTCTAGCTGAGAATGAAATGCGACAACGTTTTGCTGTGAGGTGACAACGCTACCACAGCACCACTACTAATCCATAAAAATTAGATTTTATAAGCACACCCAGGGCTGTATGGATATTTTTGCTTATACTTTTTACATGTACATGCAACTACCTGGTTTGTTCAGGTCGTGTGACAGGAGCCTGTCACGCTCCATTCTAAAAAAAATGCAGATTTAGTTTGGGGCTCAGTTGTGCCAGTTAATATGCAGCATATTAGGTCTTTCTCAATAATTTATTAATGTGATCTCTGATGAAAATGTGGACATAATCCCCGCTAAATGTGGGAGTATTAGAAAATAATTACTTTTTTTGTGAAGTGCTACAAAAATAGCTAAGTAACACATCCTACCCTCTGTCTCATTCTTCCTGCGTTTATCCCATAAGAAACACACCGCAGTTATGCAACTTTCACTGGGTAGATGTTCAGTTCATTATGGTCAGTCCTTAAATGAAATGAAAATGCTTTTTCAGAAATATACAAGCAGAAACATTACATTATTATACAAAACACTCCATGTACTAATTGTATATTCCTACCAAACAGACATGTAAACACATAATTCAAACAAAACAATTATGTTAACAGTTTTAAGGCCTGTCCCCATTCAATCACTGCAGGGTTTATATCCACCCAAACTCACAACCTTCACACTGTCTCTGCTAGCACTAAATACCCGGGTGTAAGCAGTCCGTGACATCATGGGTACAAATTCCCTCTGTGTCACATTGCTGCTGTTACAGATTTGGAGCATTTTTAGTTATCCTCTTACTACTCACATTCTAACAATACTTACAGCAAAGCAGATAACACAATGTAGTACATAGTGAATATACATGATATAACAGACAACACAGTGTAGTACATAGTGAATATACGTGAACACAATGTAGTACATAGTGAATATACGTGAACACAATGTAGTACATAGTGAATATACGTGATATAACAGAGAACACAGTGTAGTACATAGTGAATATACGTGATATAACAGAGAACACAGTGTAGTACATAGTGAATATACGTGATATAACAGAGAACACAGTGTAGTACATAGTGAATATACGTGAACACAATGTAGTACATAGTGAATATACGTGAACACAGTGTAGTACATAGTGAATATACGTGAACACAATGTAGTACATAGTGAATATACGTGAACACAATGTAGTACATAGTGAATATACATGATATAACAGAGAACACAGTGTAGTACATAGTGAATATACGTGATATAACAGAGAACACAGTGTAGTACATAGTGAATATACATGATATAACAGACAACACAGTGTAGTACATAGTGAATATACGTGAACACAATGTAGTACATAGTGAATATACGTGAACACAATGTAGTACATAGTGAATATACGTGATATAACAGAGAACACAGTGTAGTACATAGTGAATATACTTGATATAACAGAGAACACAGTGCAGTACATAGTGAATATACGTGAACACAATGTAGTACATAGTGAATATACGTGATATAACAGAGAACACAGTGTAGTACATAGTGAATATACTTGATATAACAGAGAACACAGTGTAGTACATAGTGAATATACGTGATATAACAGAGAACACAGTGTAGTACATAGTGAATATACTTGATATAACAGAGAACACAGTGTAGCACATAGTGAAAATACATGATATAACAGAGAACACAGTGCACCACATAGTGAATATACAGGATATTAAAGAGAACACAGTGTAGTACATAGTGAATATACTTTATATAACAGAGAACACAGTGTAGCACATAGTGAATGTTCAGGATATAACAGAGAACACAGTGTAGTACATAGTGAATATACGTGATATAACAGAGAACACAATGCAGTACATAGTGAATATACGTGATATAACAGAGAACACAGTGTAGCACATAGTGAAAATACATGATATAACAGAGAACACAGTGCACCACATAGTGAATATACAGGATATTAAAGAGAACACAGTGCAGTACATAGTGAATATACTTGATATAACAGAGAACACAGTGTAGCACATAGTGAATGTACAGGATATAACAGAGAACACAGTGTAGTACATAGTAAATATATGTGATATAACAGAGAACACAGTGTAGTACATAGTGAATATACTTGATATAACAGAGAACACAGTGTAGTACATAGTAAATATACGTGATATAACAGAGAACACAATGCAGTACATAGTGAATATACGTGATATAACAGAGAACACAGTGCACCACATAGTGAATATACAGGATATTAAAGAGAACACAGTGCAGTACATAGTGAATATACGTGATATAACAGAGAACACAATGCAGTACATAGTGAATATACGTGATATAACAGAGAACACAGTGCACCACATAGTGAATATACAGGATATTAAAGAGAACACATTGCAGTACATAGTGAATATACTTGATATAACAGAGAACACAGTGTAGCACATAGTGAATGTACAGGATATAACAGAGAACACAGTGTAGCACATAGTGAATATACTTGATATAACAGAGAACACAGTGTAGTACATAGTAAATATGCGTGATATAACAGAGAACACAGTGCACCACATAGTGAATATACTTGATATAACAGACAACACACATTATGTGCCCAAACCAGTCCTTAAGAGGAGACGTTTGCATCATTATCTGTCTATCTATGTATTTATTTATATATAATTGTTTTACTGATCAGTTCATTTAGTTATAGTTATTTTATTGATAGATTGCAAAGATATATAATCCAGGGGTGTTAGCTCATATTTTATATGCTCTGTGCCTGAAAGTTTATGTTGTTAGTTTTATAGGTTCATAGGTTCATAGGTAGGCACTAGGCTATTGGCCCTAGGGCCTATATAAGCCTAGCCAAAAAATGTACCCTGGCTTTCGCCACCCAAGAAAATTATTTTCCTGTGCCCCTGTCGAGCAGAATACCTAAATAAGATCTCCTCTTAAATATCTGTAACATACAGAGATAACATACACGGACATAATACACAGTGTAACACAAAATAATAAGCACAGCAGAGAACAGTGTAGCACATAGTGAATATACATGATATAACAGAGAATACAGTGTAGCACATAGTGAATATACCTGATATAACAGACAACACAGTGTAGTACATAGTGAATATACATGATATAACAGAGAATGCAGTGTACCACATAGTGAATATACCTGATATAACAGACAACACAGTGTAACACATAGTGAATATACCTGATATAACAGACAACACAGTGTAGCACATGGCTGATATATGTGAAATAACAGGGTTTGTATCACAACATCGAATGAGGAAAACATCGAACAACATTGCATCGAATGCTGAACATTGAAAGCTGATAACCTCGAAAACATACAACTGTGAAAACGGAAACCCCGGACTGTCATAGTCAGCCTTTGTAAACTCACAGACCCTGACTTTCACTGTGGCATGATCTCAGAGTTGGTATAATTAAGTAGGGGGTGTGTGGGGGGCACACCCCCCACATAAGAAATAGTTTGTAGTGTTTGTGTGTTTTGTGTTGTGTACTGGAAGAATGGCTGTGTGCTGCTTTTCTGGATGGTGTTGTGATGATTGAAGAGGTGTGGTTTTGTTTGCTATGGTTAAGTTTCAGGTTGCACGGGTGAGCAGATGGCAAAGCATTGCTATTAGTAGGTTTAGTTTTCGAAATGTTATGCTTTCATGGTTTTTAGCTTTCGATATTCCTTGTTTGATGTTATGCTGTTTGATGCTTTCCTCATTTGATGTTGTGATATAAACCCATATAACAAAGAACACAGTGTAGCACATAGTGAATATATCTGATATAACAGAGAACACAGTGTAGCACATAGTGAATATACCTGATATAACAGAGAACACGGTGTAGCACATAGTGAATATACGTGATATAACAGAGAACACATTGTAGCACTTAGTGAATATATGTGATATAACAGAGAACACAGTGTAGCACATAGCAAATATACCTGATATAACAGAGAACACGGTGTAGTACATAGTGAATATACGTGATATAACAGAGAACACAGTGTAGCACATAGTGAATATACGTGATATAACAGAGAACACAGTGTAGCACATAGTGAATATACGTGATATAACAGAGAACACAATGTAGTACATAGTGAATATACTTGATATAACAGGGTCTAATACAGAGTGAAACATTTGTATGGTTCAGATTATAACAGTAATATTTCCAAAACATATATGTTAGCATATGGAGTAAAAAAAATAGAGGAATTATAGAAATTTAAGTGACGGTATAATGGTAATTACACTAATTAGGGTGGTAAAAGATATGTTAATTGTGGGTTAATAAATGAGCTATCTAATTCTTAACACTAATTAGGGTTGAAAGAGATATGTTAAGTGTGTGGGAACCCACCAGAGTGTTTATGATAGCTCACCTAAAAACATGGTCAGCTATACAGACCTCATGATATCAGCTTTTACAAAAGAGAAGTAAACACTGAAAAGAAGTGTCCGAGACTGAATCTCTGAGGGGTCTACTAGTAACGAGCCGTTTACATGAGGGCAAGTCATCCTCTACTGTTAGACTGGGATCTGCTATTAGCCAATTTACTACCTAGCAGGTTGCATAGTGGTTTACAATTAGTTCATTCATTTGTTTATAATGCTAGAATGTGGGATCATATCAAAGGCCTTTGACAGGTCAAAGTAAGCAGTGTGCACCAATGTGCCTTCATCCAAGGCCTCAGAAACCAAGGCCTGGGTAACCTTTTCAAAGAAGTCTACTAGAGTTTAGGAGGCAGGATCTACCTATTATAAACACAGACTGGTTTCAGTCCAGGGACCCAAACGTGGCTGATGTAATTCTATGCATGGCAACATGATGCACCCCATTACTTTGCACGTAATGCTGATTAGATTTACTGCTCTGTAGTTGCTGAGATTAGAGGAAGGTCTATGTAGTGGGATAACCACAGCTGTTCTCCATTCCTCAGGCATATAGCCAGTTGAGAAACCCAGGTTAAACAGATTTAGTAGAGTTACTGAATCTATGCTTGGTGTTGCAAGAGAGTAGTTGGGCACATTGTCCGGACGTGTACAACTAGTATTCTTGTCTCTGTATAGTGCTCATAGGGCCTGCCCCAAGGATATCTAAGGGGGAGGTGCAGACATGATAGTATACGGGGAAAGAGGTGCTGGGGAAGGTAATGTTTCAACTAAATGTCCTTAGCAAGAATGTTGGCTACATCCTCAGGGGCTGAGTATGTGTTATCATTGTGTATCAGCTCAGAGTAGTATTGGGTATTACTTCCAAGATTTCTAACATAGCTGAAAAAAATTTCTGGTTGTCCTTTACAGAGGTAGAAATTTTTAGTTTGTACTTTCTATTAGAGGTCTTAATTTTACTTCTTAGCCCGTCATCTAGCCTCTTAAATTTGCTTTTGTGCTTAAAGTATTCAGTTTGTTTCTTTTTATACAGTTTGTTTATGTTGGGATTCCACCATAATGGCTGGTTCCTAAACTTAGCATTGTGTTTCTGGTTGGTGGGGATCAATGTCTTTATGCAAGCACTGAGGTACAAATACAAACTGTCTGTGAAAGTGAATGCTACTGGGTTGTGAATGGGAGGGGTTTCTTAAATCACACCAGGTCATCAGCTAGCTGTAATATATCTGTTTTGGAGTAATCCCTAGTAACGCTAGCATTTCTAGGTGGATTTGATTTCACTTCTTTAGCGAATATTACTGAGCAGTGGACAGTTTCAGAAACTATAAGCACAGAGCATAGTGAGATCATATCTGTGAGGACTAGATGCAACATTTTTGAGCTCCTAGTCAGGAGGTAAAAAAACTAGTCTAGGAGATTTATTATCATAAAATAAATGAGTGCAAAAATGCATTATAATAATAGTAATAATAATAATAATAATAATAATAATAATAATAATAATAATGATAATAGACCTGTGGATACCAAAAAAAATCATATTATCGAACTGTCAAATATCGATCTTACAATACTGAAATACAGAAAATTTCTGCATATTTTCATTACTTGACATTTGTTAATATGAGCATTAGAAGGTGATAGCATGATATTATACAAATATATGGCAGAGTAACATAAATATGTAGTAATACCTGCCAAAGCATTTTATAGGACCATAGGATCATAGCAGATTACTAGGCCATTGACTCAAAGGTTATTTCAAGCCCAGCCGTTTCATCCCAATGTAATGCCATAGAAATGTTAGTTCATATCTAAGATTGCATTTAGTAATGACTGCCCGTGTCCAGGAGGGTTGTGGATGATATTCCTGGTAAGAAGTTATGGTTCCCCGTTTGTGTCATAGAATTCATTCAAGTAACATAGTACTTTCATCATCCAAATTTTCTTTCTTGTAATTAGTTATAATATCATCTGCATACATCAACATAACTGTGATTTTTATCCCTTCATTTGTGATATACTTTATATCTTTCATTTTTATATTTGCTCCTTTTGCTGTGAGGCGGCAACGCTAACTGCTGCACCACCGTGACCACCCCATATTAACTTGTCCAACTACCTTATTTAATTCATATGAAGAGATTTCCTTCTCTAAGTCTTTTATTATGTTGCTCTGATAATTTTCTAACATGCCATATTTTCTCTTGATTATTCTTTCTATATTTGAACATTTCCTTTGCATAAGTTACTACAATATTCACGGTCTGCTCCTGGGAGGTTTTATTTCTTCCATCTTTCATCTCTCATATTTTCTCACTATCTTCCTTAACTAACCTGATTACGTATGTTGATACCTCCTCCCTTTTACCTTGTAAAATATATTTCTTTAAATAACAATTCCTTAATTTCTCTTGATTTGTTTTGTAAATCCTTCATTCTTTCACAAAAAAATTCTTATCATTTCTTTTTAGATGCTTTAAAGCAGCTGTACATTTTCTACCATATTTTTCTTTTTATGTTTTCTTACATTTGTCTGCTATTAAAAAAAAAAATCTTAAATTTATTTTTGAAACAAAGCCACCCGTTGGACCAGTTTTTATAAAATACCCTTGTAGCAATGTGGTCTTTCCATAATTGTGTTATTATTCTCTTTCAATCTTCACCTCATAGTATCTCATTTATCCATTTTATCTTTTTTCCAATCCTTTAGTAATCTTTAAGTCTTCTGATACAATGAAGTAATCTATTTCAGTTTTATATGTACCCTGGCTATATGGCCACGAATTATTGTTTCATATTTTGAACTTGTCACATTTTATAACATCTAACATTTTTTTCACGTTATTCCTTCAAATGTCTCATGTATTCAAATGAGACACTGAGGCTGGGTATGCATTCAAGTCACTTAATCTACATATACACATCAGGAGCTGTAACTGGAACATATAATTCAAACTTCATAAGCTTACTGACTTGTTTCTTCTAAACCACTCACATCTCCATTCAAGCTTACATTCACACTGACTGACTGCACAAAATGGCACTGCCCTCACACGTGCTCAGTAACTTATATGCATGTGCTATCTAGCTACAGTGGCTGACTAGGTTTAATATACACACTGATCTACAGTCTTTCTCTTTAATTTTGTTTGACATTGCAAAATAGGAGAACAAAAACAGTTTAAGAGTTAGACATTATTTCAACACTTCAACAAATAAATGTTGGATTCAATTTGCAAATTCTACCTGATATGGTTACAGAGAAATTCTAACTGGGTTTATCAACAAGGACAGTCAGTCTCCGGGGACTCTTTCAAAACTGGAAGATCAGGGTTTACATCAAAGTTTGAGTGAAAGAAAACAACTTGAGGAAGGGGTTGGGTGCAAAAACAACATTTGGTTTTCTTTTTTACATCAAAGTTGTTTGAAGGAAGCCCACTGTCCTTTTGAATTCGAGTAGTTGATGAGTCACTGGGAATTAGAGTCATGGCACAGGCAATCTGCTGCATTACTGGTTTGAAGACAAGTAACACATGTCTATGATACCTTCTGAAATCCATTCCTTCAGATTGTATCATGTAAAATCTCAGTTTTTCACAAATGTTCTTCACGATTCCCACTCAGTCATATCCTTTAGATGTTTGCATTCTCACAACTTCTCCTTGCAGTAATGGTCTAAGGGATTTACTGGTCTTATCATAGTAAAACTTTTGTGACTGATGTTTTCTTGAAAATTTAGCCTTGACAACTCTATAGTTCTTTGCATTGAGTACTAACAATTGTTTATTGATTGGAAGAGATATTCTAGTCTGTCTGGACATCAATATCTAAGCAGGCGAACCAAGCAAGTTGTTTTGAGAAATGTTTCTGAGATTGAGTAAGTTAAGGAAAACATTGGTACAATCTCTCTTGGATTTCTCCAAGTGCTTTGGTATCTGAACTGAATGCTGAGCTAACCCATTGGATTGTGGTTACTCAGGACTACTGTTAATATGAATAAAGTCCCAAGACTCAGCAAATGTGTTGAACTGCTGACTTGTAAACTGTGTACCATTGTCAGACATGACTTTGTGCTGACTACCATGGACAGAAAAATGTATCTTCAATTTTGTAATGACTTTGCTGGACATCAAGTTAAGAAGCAGGTCAATTTCAAACCAATTTGAATAACAGTCTACTAACTCTAAGTAATGCTGACCATTCCATTCGAAAATATCTGTGGCAACCATCAACCATGGTAATTCGGGAATCTGAAGTAGTTGATGCGGTTTGGTGCTGTTGCAAATTGAACATGCTAGAGTTTCCTTCTCTATGTCTTTGGACATAGAAGGCCAAAATACAATGCCTCTTGCCCTTCTTTTGGTTCAATCAGTACCTGGGTGACCACGATTCAAAATGATGATATACTCCTGTTGTAATGCTTTAGGAATTACCACTTTTGGACCTTTCATGATGATTCCATCCTCCATCATGAGCTCATCTCTGTAAGGAAAATACTGTCGAATGTCAAGTGGTAAACTGGATTGTAATGTTGGCCATCCTTAACTGATAAAGTTTTTTTAGCTTCTGGAGAACTGGGTCTGAAGCTGTGTGATTTCTTAGTTCATTAAGCTGTGATGATGAAAAATTTCTGACTTCCATGACATGAAAATCTGCTGTTTCATTTTCATGTTAATATGTTGTTTGTCTGGGTGCACGTGACAAGGCATCACCAAGGTATAAGTGTTTGCCCTTTTTTGTAAATAATATAAAAATTGTACTTTTGCAGTTTTAACATCATGCATTGCAATCGAGCTGGGGAGGTATGGATTGTTTTTTTCAAAATTGTCACTGTTGGATAGATCTACTATTAATATAATCATTGAACTTCGAACATGTGGACACTATTGCCAAAAGTTCTTTTTCTATTTGTGCATAATGGATCTCTGTTTGGGTTAAAGTTCTTGTTGCATAGGCTACTGGTATGCCTTTTTGAAGACAAGCTGCACTAAGGAGGTATTTTGAAGCATCACAAGAAAGAGTTACAGGTTTGTGAACATCATAATATCTCAGTGTGGGTGGACTGGCAATTTTCTTCTTCAGAATATCAAATGTTCTATGGAGTTATTCCAACCAGGACAAGTTTACATTTTCTGAGTGTCAACTCATGTAATGGTGCAGAAAGCTCACTCAAGTCTGGTATAAACTTTCCTAAATAGTTGACCATACCTAGAAAACGTTGAAAAGATGTGGCATTCTCTGGAACTGGCATTTCAAGATTTGTTGCTTACTTAGACGGATCTGGTTATAGGCCAGAACTGGTAAACAGATGTCCCACATAAGTAAATTCTTACAGTTTGAATTTACATTTCTGAGGATTCAGTTTAAGATTTACTTCACTTGCACGGTCTGGAACTTTCCTGAGATTTCTATCATGTTCGTCTTCACCATCGCCTCCAACAATAATGTTGTCTACTATAATAGCACGTGGATAACAAGAAAAAATTTGTTCCATGCCACATTAAAATACTTCATTGGCAGAACTGATTCCAAATGGCATTCTCAAAAATCTATATCTACCAAATGATGTACTGAATGTAGCTAACAGTGAAGATTTGCAATCCAGCGAAATTTGTCAAAAAGAGCTTTTTGCATCTAAGAATGAGAAAACAGTGGAATTTGGCATGAGACTGGCTACCTCTTCTACTGTAAGCATCAGATGATGAGGACACTTAAGTGCTTTGTTTAAGTCTCTTGGATTAATACATATTTGAATATCATGTCAGCTTTTCTTATGAGCTACGACCATGGAGGATACCCATTCATTCGGTTCTTCTACTGGAGTAAGGACACCTAAATTCACCATTTTGTCTATTATTGCTTTTACTTTACTCTGCATCGCTACTGGAATCTTCCATGCTGGTCTGACAACTAGACTTACTTCATGGTTTAACTTCATGGAATATGTGACCCGAAGTTTACCAAGGTCATCTTTGACAATATCAGCATATTCACTAAAAATATTCTGTGTAAAACTATCATTGTTATTCATACTTATATGGTGACTGCACGTCTTTTGACTATGTAAAACTGCAAATCATAGCTGTTTCCAGCAGAATGGTATGAAAGAAGTTCTGTGCCTTCAGTTTGAATCTCTTCACCACCATAAACAGCTAGTTTTGCACACTTTGCTGAATCAAGTTTCTCATCAGCTTTTGCTTTGGCAAACATTTGTACTGATATAACATTGCACTTTAGTTGTACAGGTTTCCAATTAATTTGTACAGTACAAAATATTTCACTCTTTCCTGACAACTGATAGTCTACTGTATTAACTGTTACATTGATCATAGAGACAGCATCAACATAAAAAGTTTGCTCACAGTTCTCGGGAGTTTTCTACAGTCTCTATCTGATCTACTTGCTTCTTCAGATACTCTCTTTTAACATAAATCTGCAGCACTTTAGACCTGCAAAGCCTTTTGAAATTATTCCACTGTGACATTGCTGACCAAAAGCTAAACACTTTTACTGTTTAGGTTCATGACCGCCTCCATAATTATGACAGTTAACAATGAGGTTGGGTGTAGCACTGCCTTTGGATTATATTTCTTTTTCATTTTAACTTTTTGTTGCACACTATCAACATTCTGCCATAACAATAAATTTCTCTTAAACATAAGTATAGACCTGTTACTTGTAATTATGCTCAAGTGCACAACAATCTCTCAGAAAAAGCTTTATTTTAACAGTGCAAATACCTGAAGCACTCCAGACACTTTGACACTTCAAAAAGTCTTAGTTACTGTGAAAAAGTTGGACATTGTGAAAAAATTTGGACATGTTAGCCTTTTTGAACATTTTAAACACTTCAGAGATTATTTCAAACACTTCAGATATGCCGCTATCTTGGACATTTCGAACATCTCGGAAATGATTTTGAATGCTTTGACTGCTATGCCACATGTTTGGTGACTGCAAATCATTTGAAACGAGTTTAAGTAACTGCGAATAACCACTGACCTGTTTGTGAGTTCACTCCTGGATAGTACGCCACTTCTGATTGCGTACCTTATGGTTTGCGAGGTACTACAAATTTGGGTCTCATTCTGACACCATGTCACATGTTTCATGTATTCAAATGAGACACTGAGGTTGGGTATGCATTCAAGTCATTTATTATACATACAGACATCAGGAGCTATAACTGGAACATATAATTCAGACTTCATGAGCTTACTGACTGACTTGTTTCTTCTAAACCACTCACATATGCATCTCCATTCAAGCTTACATTCACACTGACTGACTACACAAAATTATTAAAATAATTACTTGTCATATCAAGAAATACCTAATGCATAATGCCTAAGGAAAATTAATTAAAAATATTAAAAATATGTGTAATAGTGCATATAAAATATATATATATATATTTTTTTTTTCTCAACTTTCTATTTTTGAGGATAAGTAATTATTTTAATTATTTTAACCCACTAGCTTTGATATATTGTTTTTTGGAGTGCTATTTCTTTAACTTGTAGCATTTTCAATTAAGTGATTTAGAGATGACTGGATGAATGTTTTTTTCATTTGGTATATTTGAATAGATGTGCTGCTTTAACTTTACGGTCTGAAGAAGCAATTCGGAGAGATTGTGAAAGCGCTTACCTGTATTCCGAATAAAGTGTGTTATTTACTACTTTATCCTTTGTGTGTGATTTTATGCTTGGATTTTTTGGTTTCTTTTAATTGTTGTTTGTGTTTCCAAACAACTTTACCAACTGGGCATTTTTGTCTTTTGGATTACTATTTTGTAAACTGCTCACGTTGGCCATGGCTGAAGGTATTTTAAGTGATGCTAGATCTGAATGTTTTATAAGTAACATTGATGGACAAAAGAATTCTCAACGTTTTCTCCAGTTACTGAATGTAGACTGTAATCCTTTGCTAGCAGGGGATTTTGACTGTAACATTAACTAGGATCTAGATGCTGAACACACTCAGTTTAATGTTCCTTAAAAAATTCGGGACTTGGAAAATGATTTACACCATTTAAAAAGATTACAATATCAATGTTTGCACATGGAAGCTTGTTGCAAGCTCAAGGTTATTCCTAGAGGGCTGCATATCACGAATATGCCTTCATATGGTTCATTGTACCCCGATCTGCTAGCAAAATGGCAACAAGTAAATATAGACACTAGCATTCTTTATATGCAATTAATTATTGAATTCTTCCTCCCCATAGAGAAAGATTTATGTGATAAGATACAGCGTGCACAAGATGAGCTTTACAGGGAATTTAGTGACGCTGTAACTGACATTCATCAGAGCTCATTGATCAAATACAGAGCTATGAATTTAAACTACTACAGACAAAATAAAAGAAGTTGAGAAGGGATCTAGCTGATTTTCAGAGAGGGAATGTTTTTGCCTGGTCAAAAGAAGTGAAGTCTGGCAATACAACTGAATTGGATAAGACTTCAGCAAAAACGTCCTCTAATATGGGTCATTCTCAAGCGAATGTGACTGTATGTCCTCCAAATACTGATATTTTGATATCATCTGCAGCTTGCATTGAGTCTAACATAAAAAACATTGATACTTTAAATAAGTTGGGATCTGAACCCATTGTGAGAAAGAAAACTGCAACTATAGATAAAGAACCAACCTCACTTGCTTAGAGAAAAACAGCTCTTATACTCACTTTCCTCACTTGTCTAGAGGAAAGTAGTTTTATTCAGGCATGTCCAAGGGTCAGCTCCCAGTGTTCTCTCCTGAATATCTGATGAATCTGGGCATCTTGGGGCAATGTAGCAATTGCCTCATGTACACAGACAACCCTCTCCTCCTACCACCCAACACCACAACCTGTGAGAGATGCACTTATCTAGCCAAACTGGAGGTAAAGTTCTCTCCAACCAAAACTGAACTTGACAGTCAAGAGGAGAAGATAAACACTTGCACGACACCACACTCATCACATAGTCCTACTAAACCTACACCACCAAAATCCACACATAGAAACACAAAAACATTCACAAAGGCTCTCAATAATAATCTGCTCAAGCAACAGAGACCTCCATAGCAGAAACGCAAGCAACCTCCACCCCCCAACACAACTCAAATGACACATGCCTGGGACAACATGGTTGACAGACCACGATGCTTTGCCAGAGATGGCCTGCACCTGTCACACCTGGGATTCCAGATACTGGCTAAGGGTCTTGCCGCCTCTATAGTGCCTTTTTTAGGCAAGGTTCAAATGACAAATTCACCACCGTATCAGGAACAGGCAAGCAAAAACTGAGGGTAATGCTACTCAATGCTAGAAGTCTAAATCTCAAAATACACTTACTCGAGGCACTCCTTAAAATGGAGAACATCGATATCTGTGCAGTGACTGAGATCTGGTTCAAGGCTCTAGAGAGCACCCCTGCATTACCAGGCTATAACTCATACCACACTTTTCAGCCATCTAACCTGGACCAGATCACCAAAGGTGGAGGTGTGTCCATATTCATTAAGGATATCCACACCTCCAGGCTAGTTGTGCAGCATAATGCATCCGAGGTTATCCAAGTGTAACTAACTCTGGGCAAAACTGCAATCCAAATTGTAGCTTGCTACAGATCCCCCACCATGCCCCAGGTTTCCGACTCCTCTTTTTTTGATACACTGGAGAATATTAGGGTTCAACTAAACACCCTAATAATGGGTGATTTCAACTACCCCACCATTAACTGGGAAAACTACTCATATACCAACTCCTTTGCTCAACGCTTCCTGGAATTCATAAATTCCAATGCTCTGGATCAACTAATCTGCACCCCCACCAGGGGCAACAATATCCTAGACCTAGTCATTACCAACATGAGTGACTGGTGTTCCACACCTGAAGTCAACTCCTCGTTGGTCAGATCTGACCATAAGCTAATCACTCTAGATATCCGCATCCCGCCCCCACCCACCATTAAGGAAACCACGGCAAAAGATGTTTCCAAAGCCAACTTCATGCTTCTTAAGACAGAAGTGGTGAACTTCATGACACCCATGCAGATGGACAATACAGTTACGACTGCTGAATCCTACACAAATACACTCTATAAGCACTTACACGAGTGCATGGATTGTGCTATCCCAAACAGAACCAAGGCGCTATCCTCCAAAAAAAGGAAGCCAATCTGGTGGTACCCTGCCATAAACAAACTCTACAACAAAAGGAAGAAACTGTTGCAAAAGAGAGTAAAATCCCATGAGTGGAGGAGCTCCCTGGTCAGCTTCAGTAAGAAGCTGAGATTCCTTATAAGATCCTCCAAAGCTAGCTACAAAAACAAAATCACCACTGATTCTAAGGGCAACCACAAAGCATTCTATAGCTATGTCAAGAATCCCAGATCTGCACTGAGTTACAGCACAATGGCACGAAAATTACAGAACCAGCGGAGATTGCCAACATCCTGGCAGATAGGTTCAGTGCTAACTTTATCCCCTCTCACCCCGTAGAGGGCCCATATCTATACAGGAAAAAATTCAGAGTCACTGTAATCACATCTAGGCAAGTAAAAGCTGCACTCTCTAAAACCAAAAACACAGCATCCATGGGACTGGACAACATCCCAGGCTGTGTTTTACATGAACATCAGATGAATTGGCAACCCACCTAAGCACCATGTTCAATCATAGTCTCATGTCAGACTTTGTGCCCACTGAAGGGTGCACAGCAACAGTTATCCCACTCCACAAAGGGGGAGCCACCACTGATCCTGGGAACTATCACCCTATTAACCTGACGAGCATGGTCTGCAACCTCCAAACTCTGGACCCCACCCAGTTCGGGTTTGTGAAAGGCAGATCATGCCTTCTGAACCTGATTGACTTCTTTGAGGCAGTCACCAAAGCCGTAGACAAGGGAAAGGTGGTTCAAACAGCCTATCTTGACCTCACCAAGGCTTTCGACACCATCCTTCATGCTGGAATTATAGCTAAACTCATTAAACTAGGTATAAATCCCTACGTCACAAGATGGGTTGCCAACTGGCTCACTGACAGAACTCACACTGTAAAAGTTGCAGACTCCAGATCTGACTTCAAACCAGTGACAAGTGAGGTACCACAGGGTTCAGTCCTGGGACCTCTCTTGTTTGGTATTTACTTCTCTGAAGTACAGGCTAACACAGAAGGCCATTGGCTAATGAAGTTCACAGATGACTGCAAACTAGGAGCCATAGTCGAGTCCCCAAATGATGTGGGCATCCTACAGAAGGGCCTCACTGAGACAGATGCCTGGTGTCAGAGGCATGGTCTCAAGCTCAATACCAAAAAGTGCATTGTCATCCCTTTTGGTAAAAACTCTGTACCCATGAACTACCACATAAACGTCAGTCTACTTACCACCGAATGTGTGATAAGAGACCTTGGGACCCAGGTGGACAGTAGTCTTTCCTTTGATAATCACATCACTACAGTAGTCAGGAAATCCTTCTATGTGGCACACCTCATCACAAAAGGCCTCTCATCCAGGAAAAAAGAGGTCATCGTTCCCCTCTACTCGGCACTCATTAGACCCATTATGAAGTACAATGCCCCTTTTGGAATGTACCTCACAAGACATCTGCAGCAGCTGGAAAGGCCACATAATTACCTCACAAAGGATTACTGGCCTAAAACAGATGCCCTACACTGACCATCTCAAAAAACTCCAGCTTTACTCTGTAGCAAATCACCTACTCTGAGGAGATCTCTGCCTAACATATAAAGCTATGTTAAACCCAGAGCTGTTGGACATGCTACACCTAAAGAAATCCCAATCCCACCGAGCTACACACTCTAGGGAGCTAAACCTTGTCACCCCAATAAACAGGACATGCTGGAGGGATAGATTCCTGTCCCAGAGACTTCCTATACTCTGGAACAAGCTACCCATCTATGTCAAGCAAAGTTCCTCGTTAGTACTCTTCAAGAAAAATCTTGATAAGTGGATGGGAAATAGGAAATACACCCCGGGGATCGCTTCTGTGGCTCTGCTTGACAGGGGCACAGGAAATTAACTTTCTTGGCTGGCATAAGCCAGGGAACCTTGTTGGCTAGGCTTACTTAGGCCCTTGGGCCGATAGCCTAGTACCTACCTATGAACCTATGAACTGGCAAGGAATCTTCTATTACCAATCAGGATCGTCCTTTTCTGTCATTACCCCTCCCATTCAACACACATCAAAAGGGGAACCTTGAAATAGGTCCACAAGGGCGGAATTTGAAGAGAAAACAGTTGTTTTGGGAAGGGCAAACCCAAAAGATAAAGAAAAATGTGGCAGATAATTTAGTTTACAACATATCTAGCAGAGTTTTAACATCAGATGAACTTACGATACTTAATAAAGGCCCTACATTCATTCCAGTGAGTCATGCGGACCTGCTGGAAACACTTATTGAGCTCAGGATGTTTGTATGCAATGTTGCCTTGAAAATATTATATGGAGAAAATAGTGACTTAGGTTACAACTGCAACTTGTTTAAATGTCCAAGTGAGTACATGTCGGGACATTCACCAGCATTGGATATCTTTATGAAAACATGTGAAGATGACTTGTATTATGCTTTTCACCAAGACAGCAGAGGTAAAAACGTTTATAATATGACATTTGCAGAAACACAGGCTTTGAAATCTTTACGAAGTGACACAGAAATCATTATTAAACCTTCTGATAAAGGGCATTCAACTGTGGTGATGGACAGGACCTTGTATTTTGATTCTATGTCAAATATGTTAAAGGATGCTAGCATATATAAGATGATTACTGCCTCTGAGGTGGACATATTAATCAATAGGTTCAATACATATATTAATAATAGCTTCTTAGAGAATTGTATTACTCAAGATTTGTATAAGTATTTTTTTATTGAATTTCCAACTATTCCTAGTATAAATGGACTGCCCAAAATACATAAAAATGCTCTTTCCTCCAATGAGGCCTATTGTTTCAGGTGCTGGATGGATTACAGAGCCTGTATCCATCTTTCTTGAGAAATCTCTTAGACCTATTTTGGATGAATACAGGATAGTACTTTGAGATTCTGAACATTTTTGAAAGATTTGTATTGTTTTCTCTCTGATAATATTTTGCAAGGTAATGAGTACTTGGTTACTTTAGACATTACATCTCTATTCACTTGTATTCCCAATGACAAAGGAATGGAATATCTACGTGACATCTTACTTGAAGCGAAGGTTATGGATGGACATAATATAGATTTAAATTGTTTCTTTTTAGAATTGGTGTTAGAATTTAATATTTTTACTTTTGATAACCAATACTTTTTACAGACTTCTGGCGTAGCTATGGGCACCTCAGTTGCAAACAGCTATGCCAATTTAGTCATGGCTAGATGGGAACAATCCAAACTATTGCCAGCTAATAGATTTGTGTAGAATATACTGTTTTATAGACGTTTTGCAGATGACCTGTTTATTTTTTAGAGAGGAACTGAAGAGATGCTTTTGGATTTTATGACATATTTGAATACTAGTAGTGATTTTATGCATTTTACAGCTGCCTATTCCACATTGCAGGTAGATTTCCTTGACATTCGGGTCATTATGGATCATCATAGTAAGGAAATCTACACTAAATTGCACAGGAAAGAATGTTATCAGAATAGTTATGTTCACCGCAGCAGTATGCACCCTCCACACATTTCTAAAAATGTTGTTAAGAATCAGGCTCTACGAAACTCGAAATTACATGCTAGAAAATCAGATTTCATTATGAGTCTTGATATGTTTAAAGAAGAATTCACTGCTAGAGGTTATTGACCTCATGAAATTAATGAAGCTTTTCAGAATGCTGTTATTAGACATCCGAATGAAGGAAAACCCTATTTCTCTTCTCCTAAGGTTTATGGTAATATAACCCATAATAGGAAGAATAGAAACATTGGCTTGAGGTATAGTTTGACACACACAATGGATAGTAATATGATTCATAATATCATTGATAATAATTGGCATATTTTAGTTACAGATGATCAGATTAAAAACATTGTAGGCAACAGACCAAGTTTTGTATATAAAAACAAGAAATCACTTAAGCAGATGCTATGTTATTCTGACACACAGAGGTCAAAGCAACTTGTACAGGATGGAACTAGTAGTTGTAATGGCTGTGCTTTCTGTAAATATATAAACAGTAATAATACTTTTATTCATCCTGTGACACAGAAGTTATTCACATTTCATGTTACAGCGAATTGTGATAGTCGTAATATTATTTATTTAGCCCAATGTATAAGCTGTCAGGCATTTTATGTCGGTAAAAGCAACAGACGGCTAAAAGAACCAATACGTGATCATTATTATTGTTTTAGAAAAAAGTCTGAACATAGTGCTTTAGCAAAGCATATGCTTCAATGTGGTGAATACCATTATTTTAGTTTTGTAGTGATTGATATTCTTGAGGCAGGGATTAGAACAGGTGACATAGTCAACAAGACAGAACAAAAGGAGCTGAGGTGGATTCTGCTACTAGCAGCCCATAAACCACAAGGGCTCAATGACTATGTCTCATTGAAACCTGTCCTCAAAAATAGAAAGTTGAGAAAATAATATGTATATATATTTGTTATATGCACTATTACGCATATTTTTAATTCATTTTCCTTAGGCATTATGCATTAGGTATTTTTTGATATGAGAAGTAATTATTTTAATTGTTTTAACCCACTAGCTTTGATATATTGTTTTTTGGAGTGCTATTTCTTTAACTTGTAGCATTTTCAATTAAGTGATTTAGAGATGATTGGATGAATGTTTTTTCATTTGGTATATTTGAATAGATGTGCTGCTTTAACTTTATGGTCTGAAGAAGCAATCCGGAGAGATTGCGAAAGCGCTTACCTGTATTCCGAATAAAGTGTGTTATTTACTACTTTATCCTTCGTGTGTGGTTCTATGCTTGGATTTTTTGGTTTCTTTTAATTGTTGTTTGTGTTTCCAAGCAAGTTTACCACTGGATGTTTTTGTCTTTTTGAACTATGAGGATGAGTCCACCTTTCCATGCTCTGCTAAATTGGTAAAAGACATCAACTGTAATCCCTAAATTTCATTTCCTAGCACAGACATTCATCTGTGATGCAAGACTTCTCTCAATGCTAAAAGACCAAAACCATGTTATTCTCTAATAGTACTTCTGAGTCTACCTTGCCAAAGAACCCTGCAGCCTGCCTACCTCATGTGCAAGCATAGAGGTAGTGGCAAAACTAGACTCATGGGGTAATTGCAAATTATAATGTGAAATTTCAACTTCATAACAAGCCAGCTAATCATAAAAATAGAGGGCAGATGTGCCTTTTCTGTTGGATTTCAGATCCACAAGTAGAAGGGGGTGGGAGAAGGAGACAGAGCTCTGCTCAGATCTACAAAATCAGCTTCATTAATGATTTTGTTGTATATGATGTTACTAAAAGGAAAGCAGGGATGTAGCAGTGCTGTTTCCTGTTTTAATGTTATGTTTAGATGCATGCACAGGTAAAGTGAAAGTCACTTGCTCAAGCTGTTGGGATAAAATTACTTTTTTGATTTTTTTTGATTAAGGTGAGTAATAAGGATATAGTGTAAATATTACATACTGAGGTAGATGAAAACAATTCAGGAATGAGGATGAAAATAGGGCATGTGGGTTTCATTACATCTGTTGTCATCATATTATAATTAATCAATTAGATTTAATAAACTCCAGTCTTAATCAGAGAACAGCCAGTTTGAGGAGTGACATTTTGGACAAGTGGGCAAAGGCTGTACAATGTTAGAGTTTGTATATTTAGATATGCCTGCACACATGTCTGTGTGTGTGTGTGTGTGTGTGTGTGTGTGTGTGTGTGTGTGTGTGTGTGTGTGTGTGTATGTGTGTGTGTGGTGGGGGGCAGTCTCCCAAATGGGGTTGCAAGGGGGCTACCTGCTGCATAAATACTTTATTTTTGAATGACTGTAGTGGATGCCATGTTTTGTCATTTTTTTTACATTTATTTACTGGTTTACTACAATTCTATTTACAGAATTACTAGTAATCTGTTAAAAATGGATAGTTGTCAGAGGTAGTAGAAGGTTAGAATTTAAGAATGTAAGTGATAGGAATGGATATAAAGGTATCACAAGACTTGAGTTTAGGACAAAGCCCAAATGTACCTGAATGACTAGAGTGATGATCTGAGTAACTTACTAGTACTGGACAGGGTATTTGGGTAAATAGAAAAAGGCTGGGGGATATGAATTGCTGGGTGAGCTCAGTGGGAACCCAAGGCTGGTAACATTAGAATGTATGTCCACCCTGAAGATCCCATCATTTCAGCATTTAACAACTCCTCCAGCACCAGAATCAAGATAGTAATTAATTCAAACTAGGAATGGTACTACCTACACTAAAATCAGTTTTATAGCATGACATCATGCACTTACTTACCTAAAGATAAAAACTAGACAACACAAAATCCAGGAAACTTGGGAGACTTTAGCTGTAACCCACTGAAGACCAAATAATACTTTTCTAGTCCCAAAATCAGGATGCGCCTCTGCAAACACCCACACTAGGGACCTAAATCTACACCAAAACATAAACAAGACTGTAGGGACATGTTCCCAACACAAAGTACTCCCAGCCTATGGAATAAGATGCCACTAGAAGTCAAGCAAAATACTTTGTTCATTACATTTAATGCTAGTCTTTATGACTGGATGGGCAGACAAATCTAGGCCAGGGTTATCACTTAAGGCTCTGCTTATTTAGGAGTTAAGGAACACTAAGCGCTTGATGAAGATACACTACATTTAATGCTAGTCTTTATGACTGGATGGGCAGACAAATCTAGGCCAGGGTTATCACTTAAGGCTCTGCTTATTTAGGAGTTAAGGAACACTAAGCGCTTGATGAAGATACACTACATTTAATGCTAGTCTTTATGACTGGATGGGCAGACAAATCTAGGCCAAGGTTATCACTTAAGGCTCTGCTTATTTAGGAGTTAAGGAACACTAAGTGTTTGATGAAGATACACTACATTTAATGCTAGTCTTTATGACTGGATGGGCAGACAAATCTAGGCCAAGGTTATCACTTAAGGCTCTGCTTATTTAGGAGTTAAGGAACACTAAGTGTTTGATGAAGATACACTACATTTAATGCTAGTCTTTATGACTGGATGGGCAGACAAATCTAGGCCAAGGTTATCACTTAAGGCTCTGCTCATTTATGAGTTAAGGAACACTAAGTGTTTGATGAAGATACACTACATTTAATGCTAGTCTTTATGACTGGATGGGCAGACAAATCTAGGCCAAGGTTATCACTTAAGGCTCTGCTTATTTAGGAGTTAAGGAACACTAAGTGTTTGATGAAGATACACTACATTTAATGCTAGTCTTTATGACTGGATGGGCAGAAAAATCTAGGCCAAGGTTATCACTTAAAGCTCTGCTTATTTAGGCGTTAAGGAACACTAAGCGCTTGACGAAGATACACTACATTTAATGCTAGTCTTTATGACTGGATGGGCAGACAAATCTATGCCAAGGTTTCACTTAAGGCTCTGCTTATTTAGGAGTTAAGGAACACTAAGCGCTTGACGAAGATAGCAAGAACAAGTCTGTATGTGGCTAGATATCTTATGGTCCATGTGATCTTTGGCAGAGTATTATTGTTTCTGTATTTCTATATGACACAATGACTTGTTGGCATGAAACATGCTCTTAACAAACAATACACTTATAAGGTCCTTATGGTCTGCCAAATTAACTGTACAAAATATTACGTCAGAAGATTCATTTCCTTCTGGCAGTCTGTAACAGTATACTCTCGAAGGAAGAGGTGATATCTTCATCCTTGAAAAAACAATGGCATATTGATGGCAAAGGCAATACATAAAAAATGCATTGACTTTATTATTCTTATAGTGCAATAAAATTATATTAAAGTAGCCTCATAATACCCATTTGTTCTTCTGAAATGAACTACAACATCTGCATGACTTCAGTGGTGGACGATAAACTTATGACTTCAATAATCCTGCCAGATGAATGTGGATTTATCAAAAAAAGACAAAACCATTAAAACATAAAAAAAAAATAGTTATACATCCTGCATCACAATAACAAGCAGGGAGCCCACCTCTGGGTATTAGCTTTGAGGTCAGATAGGGATTTGAAAAGCTTATTTGCTTTTCTTTATTTGTTGTCCCAGTCAGTGATGGGTTCTTTTTTCATATGTAGCATTTACAGATTAGATGGTCAAATACAGACTCCAAGCAGACATGCTGGATGTGCCCATACGTATTATTAACATGGTTGCAAGTGAAAGGCAAGTCAGAACCATGTGACACCCAGCAGGTACACTAAGTTGTGCTTACGTCTTAAAGTTATACTTTCCTGTATGTTGCCTCCCTCCCCTTAATGTTAATGTAAATGTATTAAACTAACAACTCTGTACTGTACTATTCTATGGTATACATTCAAATAGTTTATACATTTGAACAGAAATAAAGCAATGCAATTATTTTTACTCAAATCAAACTTATATTTACTAGATCGCAGTTATATAAATGTGTCTTTGCTATCATGACATGCCATAAGTTCATTCTGTTTGGATGGCTTTCTGATTGATCTTCCAAATCTGGCGGATTTAATAATATATCAAGCAGTGCACAAGGTCATCGAAGGCGCAGCACTGAGGTCAGAGATGGTGCAGTAGTCCTACACGGTACAGTGTTGATCAGGTGCTTCAGTCTCAGTCAGTGATTCAGGTGGCGTTTTGGCTGGTCCAAGGTCATACTTGGAGCATTCTCTTTATCTGTCAACTAAGTCACTTTGTGGACAGAACTGTCCCATACTGAAACTTCAGGATTCTGACCAGAGAGCAGTCCAGCCCGATATAAATTTGTATAATTATGTCTGACCCTTTTTCCACCTAAGTGTCTTAACTTGATCAACAAGCACAGCTTCCTGTTATTCCATGTTCTTGTAAAACGGATTCTGAATTCTTACTATCTCGCCAGGTTTCATGATAGACCATGTTTAGCTTAACTGTCATGGTACATTTAATATTTGCCAGCCTTTCTGCTGAGCTAGTTTTTCATTAAGAATTTTTCTGATAAAATTAAATGTAGGAGTTTGTTAAATGCATTTTCATTTTTGTCCTGTCAACAACTGAGAAGAAGACAATCCAACCAGTTGGAACTGAGTGCTTTTATTCTTAAGAGCTACAGAGCAATCCTGTCTTGAGCTGGCAATGTATTTTTTCATAATTTTTTTACAGTTTATGTGACTCTTTCAACCTGGCCTTTAATCTGTTAAGTACCTTGGTGTACAGGTTGCATTTAATTTCGCAGTGTTTTGAGAATGTAAAAAATTCTTGACTGATAAACTATGGACTGTTGTCAGAGGCAAGGATGTTAAGGATACCATGCGAAGAAAAAATGCTTTCATCAATAAAATGATTGATTGTGGAGATGTACCTCTTATTTAGATGACTTTAGGAAACTGAATAGTTAGTTAACATAGATAAAAACTTACGTGTATTTTTACGTACTTGGCTGTTTCAGTCTGCATCTGATGAAGTACTTTAAACAAAGACGTATTTGTGGAGTTTGTTAAGAAACGTTAACGTGGTTTGGTTTGTTGGAATAAAACTGTTTTTATTTGTTTTGTGGCTGGACTTCCCTTCTTTGGGTACCTTGGACCTTTTACAGATGAAACTGTCCTTGAAATGAAACAAATAAGCAGAAACTTTACTCCATGACCCGTTTGGTGTTTTATGAGGTGCCACAGTGTCCTTAGTATAGACAGTCTTTGATCATAAGCTCTGGTTGACAAGATATGCCAGGTCAAAACATGTCACATACCCTTTCATCACAATGTCTAAATGTATTTCTTTGATTATTTCTAGCAGTTTAAGTAGTTTATTTGGTGCAATCACTTTTCTGGATTTGTAAAATGTTTTTTGTGTCACATGAATTTTGCACGTTTGGTTTGGTAATGGAACACTTTCCTCCTCAGTTGACCCCTCTGACAGTTCCATAATTACATATTTTGTTTTCTTGACATTTTGCTCACTTTTGCAGGTACATTTCTTTAGCTTCTCTTATGACATCAGGCAATATTGCATAACTCATTCAGCATCTAACCTATGGCCCAGGAGAGCTTTCTTGCATTCTTTAGATAATGCTTTTAAAACAGCATCAGCTGTTTGATTTCCTTGTCAGGTGTATGAACCATAGTCAAATGAAATAGTTGCAATGGCAGTAAAATCATCTGCAACCATAGGGGTGCTGTGTGTAATGACTTGTAATAACTTTTGGTCAAAGTCATTGCAGACTGGTCTGCTATAACTGTTTTTTTAACAGATCTAACATTCAAAAAAGCCAAAAGTTACTCTTCAGTTAGCTAGAAGAATCCATTAATACTCTGGAGCATTAAGCAAGAAGCTTCCCCTTTTACAGAAACACTAATTCAGTGTTAAAATGGCTGATATTGACCTGCAACACCAATTATTTCATCATATCTTAGTATCATAATGCAGAAGACTCTGCTACCAGTTTTTGAAATGCAAAGCACTTTACTCTTCTGACTCTATTTCCAAAGAATGCACCTCTTAAACAGTTTCCTTAATGCCATTTACATTTCTGACAGCTTTAGAATAAACTTGGATATGTATTGTAATATACCTAAGAATATTAGGATTAAATATTTATTGGTTAATATATGTTTCATTTACTTGATATTGGTTAAACAAAACTGATAATTGTTTCTGTTTTATTTCAAGTTGTTGAGCTGATGTGAATATACTAGCTATACTACCTTCATTTTGTGCTGTTCTTTGGATGCACTCCAAACAAGGATATCATCTATAATGTTTGCATCATGCCTTAAGTCTTCAATGTGTTGTCTTATAGCCCTCTGAATCACCTCTGGAACTGAAATGAGTCAGATGGGCATGCACAGAAATCTGTACCTCACTAGTGGGGTACTAAAGATATGCAGGCTTGAGATGTCTGGGCTGATCTTCTGCCCAAAACCATGGTTGTCATCTAGCAGAGGAAAATATTTGATTATGGGCTTCATGAAAACTGCTTCTTTGACCATCTCTAAAAGGTAATGTTCTCCTGAAATTTGCTTTATTAAATTCCTGTGGGTCATTATATTTGAATTTTATTTGGCTTGTAACAATCATCATAATGTTGACAGATGAAGTAAGTTGAGCTTGTTTGGCAATATCCCCCTCTTCCTCCATCACAATTCATCATTTTAAAGCCACTTGTACTCATCATGCTGCATGAATAACTGGGGCGATGTCTGGATTTATTTACCCAGTTTGGAATCATAAATTGCATTCCCTGCTTTTATACATACTGCAGAGTTCATTCAGATCAAATGATTTTAGTACATGGGTAGAATAAATCAGTAGCAAAGCTGTAGAGACTTTCAAGCTCATTCTCAGTCATGATAATTGATGCTTCCCTATCATCGAGCTTAAATGCAACTGTTTTCCATTTATAAACATGTTATTGGTATTGTGCTTTTTATCATGACACCATTGTTGAGATTCTGTGCTCAGTGAGGAAATGGTGCTTACAGTTATTATACACATATCACTTGCATTCATAAACAACTTTGAAGTGAGCGTTATCTGAATCAAAAAGAGATTAAGCAACTAAACAGTCATTAGTTTTATTTGCACCAATCATTTGCAGAACATTTTTATGCACCTTTTCCCTTTCTTCAGAATTGCAGACCTGAGAAAAATTGCTAAACAGTCCACACATCTAGAATTCTCTGTTTGGTGTTGGACATGGCTTGTCATGCCAATATTTACAAAGTAAACACAATGAATACAAGCATTTTTAGGTGTGCCATCAACTCAAGCAAGATACAGATCAAAGCATTTTTCATACTGTGGTTTATCTTTTATCTATTACTAACAAATGTTAGCTTCAATTTAATTTTACCCATTTTCAGAACTTTAGCAAGCCATTTCATTTGGTGTGTTAGTTAGATCTGTTGGTCTAGACAAATTCATAGCTTTGTTGAAAGTTAAATCAGACTCTTAACAGTAATTTACTTTTAGTTTTTTTTTCACTTTTAATATTGCTGACAATTCAGTTTCACTTTCTTCATGCAGCACATCAGGCCTCACAGTCTTTGCCTCTATGACTCAGAGTTTAGTCATGTGGGCATCAGCAGACTTTTGTGACCCCTGATTTACAGGGGGAGAAACATGGCAAATGTATGGGAAGTTCTTCTGGTCTCACAATACTACTTTATACTTTCATATAATGTTGTGCTGTGGTAAAAATGACGCACTAAATACATTAATGGCATCTTCTCCAGCTCATTGAAGGAACATTATAACTTGTACTTCCATGGTTTTACTGTAAATGCTACATTTTTGAACTGCTTTTCCATTTTGTTTTTGCTAAGTTGCAATAGAGTGCCAGTGATGCTTGTAGAGTGAATGGTAATATAGCTGTCATGACAGCAAGTTCATCTACATGCAAAGGAAAATGGATATTATTGTGAATGTCACAGTGATACATTATAGAAACCAGAAATCTCATCTTTGATTCCCAAATCCATGTCCTTGAACTAATTCTTGCACTGGAAATCTGCTGACCTAAAAATGTACATTTATATATATATATATATATATATATATATATATATATATATATATGGGTTCATGTTAGAACGTCGACAACTTACTATATCGACAAGTAGCCCTGCACCACGAAATCAACGAAACCCCGAAGCATCGACACTTCAAATAACCGACATCCACTTCACCGACAATGCGCTACACCAACATCGCATATTACAGGTAACGGGTATTAACATATGTGAGGTAGGGGATGTATTTATAAACATATGTCACTTAGTCTGACATTAGAAATACATCCCCTACTCAACACATGTTAATACCCGTTACCTGTAATACGCGATGTTGGTGTAGCGCGTTGTCGGTGAAGTGGATTGTCGGTGAAGTCGTGTCGATGACGTGGGTGTCGGTTATTTCAGATTTCGATGCTTCGAGGTTTTGTTGATTTCGTGCTGCAGGGCTACTTGTCGATATAGTAAGTTGTCGACGTTCTAACATGAACCCATATATATATATATATATATATATATATATATATATATATATATATTACTCTTAAGTGAGCTATTGTACATATGCACACTATGCATGAGTTACAGAAATTAACACAAGTTACTTAACTTAAAATAATTAAAAACTTAAAAAATATTTACTGGCTCCATAATATTATTTATTTATTTATGTATCTATTAATAAAATAAAGCTGAATCTATTTGGTCTCGGACAAATACCAATCTCCTTTCAAAACTGCATGCCTATTAATCATGTAACTAAATCAAAACTATTATGGAACATAATTGATCACAAACTCCATTTTGACAAAATACTGACTTTGTCACTTCTGAAAGTCATAACAAACTAGGCATACTGTTCATATCGAAATTATCTACAATCCAAGAAGACCAATTACAAACTGTCCAAACCTTGCTTATTCCAAATCTTCTGTATGCATCTTCCATCCTAACCAACATCCCAAAAACACTGCCCCAAAAGCTAGATCTAATCTATAGCAAAGTTGCCAGATTTGTATTTAATACCGCTAACAAAACTCACCACTACGTGGCTTTACAAAAGAACAAATGGATGGAAGTAAAGCATGACATTACAACTCAATAAGCTAAATCCTCTACACTCCATACTCTACAAACCTGATAGATTCTCAGGCCTCACCATCATAAGCTCATACACACCACCTAGAAACCTAGGCACAAAAAATATACTTCCTGTAACCAAATCTTTAAGCCACTATGGAGACTCCCTATATTGAATAGAGGCTGCTAAACTATAGAATTCCATTACCAAAGACTTCAGAGTAGAACCCAAGCACAACACATTCAGCCAATAATTAAATTGTTTCTGTCTTGCACTTCACTCAGTTAATGCTGTAACATTTAAATACTGCTCTGAATCTGAACTTTTCATCCATTCTCATTTTACAAATTTACACACAATCCAAGGACATCATTGTACAATTGTTTACTTAATTCTACTGCTCTTCAGGAAGACATTCTCCTTTGTTGGTTAAAACTGTTTACATAAAATCATGCTATTTAAAATTGTAAGTTTTGTGTTGATGTACAGTACCTTTCTGTAATATTGTAGATATACCCTGTCTTTATATTTGTTGTAAATTATTGTTATACCCTTCTTTCTGCATTCTTGTACCTCATTGTGTATTGTTTGAAACTGTATATGTGGAGCTATTCTATATATATATATATATATATATATATATATATATATATATATATATATATATATGTATAGAGGACATAAGTGTCCCCTTGCAGGTGTGATCCATGAGGGTTATCATAACTCAGTATGGTCAAATTCTTTATAATGTACTTTACTGTTGTTTTCTGCATTGCACTTTAAATTCAATTGCTAACTGTACTGCACATTATTCACCATAAACCTGACCCTCTGTTTCTATGTATATTATATATGACCTTCTTCAGAAACATCATTCACTTGCCCACCCTTCCTTTTTATACACGCAAACAGGAAATGACAAAATAATCGTTAATCAAATACAATTAAAATTGAACTATAAAAATATAAAATATAGAAGAAGGTCACAAATTAAATGTGATTGAAAGCGCTAAATACATTGTATCCGTTTGGTTCTTTGGTGAACTAAAGAACTTTTTCCAGTTTTTGGTTTTCAGTGTTCATCTGTGCATTTGATATTATATATGACTTCCGTTTTCTATGTATATATGACTTTCAGTTTTCCACCTACTATGCAGATGCATGTATTATTTTTAAAGACTGTAAAATTATTGTTCTTACTACTTTGGAGCTTCTCTTCCTGAGCCTTTGCTGAAAATGGGTTGCTACCCAGTTTGACTTTTCATGGAGATCAACTGCCAATAAATAAAAGAAATAAATAAACATATATTTCTGTGTATATTTTTTCCTTCTTTGAACCAGAGTCATGGCTGAAAGATGCCTGTGGGCCAGTCCATGTACTTGGTTGTCAAATGAATATAAAACTATGGGGACATGTTGAATATTTGAACTCCGAACTATTCAAAGTCCATTTTATTGAAAAGAATTCTTTACAAATGGACTACACAAAAATAAATAAATAAATAGTAAAATAACTGTTTGTCCCCCACACCTCCCTGTGAAGAGTTCCTTATTACTGTTCATTGGTAAATCTACTGAGACACAAAGCAACTTATAGCAAAATATTTATTTTCCAGAATACAATGGCAGCGAGGTGAGATTACATTTTTTTTATTTATAATTCATAGCTTCTAAGGTTGGTCTGCTGTAAATATATTTTACAAGACAATAGTGTAATGCTTGTCCACTAAATATATCAGTGACGTGGAGGGAGTAAAAGCTTAGATTCTTCTATTTTATACAAAGTTGATATTGGCAGACTGAACCAATGTAAATGCTGCTCTTTTGTTTTCTATTTCTATCGAAGTCATACTCAGTTATTTTAACCTACTAAGTGCTCACATTGTCACTTTATATAACATCACCCCTAGCTTTACTTTACCACAACTATCTATCCCTTACCCCACCTAACCTGGATATTTGTTATATATCTTTTTTACAGTTTCCTTTAACAACAAACTCCACACTGACCACCCTTTGATTGCGGTCACCTGGACCCTGCACTAACCACTGAAACAATGGGGAATTTTAAACTAGTGCCTGCAGTATAAGTACCTTTGTAGTATACAGCAGTGTTTCAGTCACTTACATTTATATTTTATGCTATCTTTGTTAAATGCCATGCACACAGCTATGGCTTCAATTTAGGTGTCATAGTCCCTCTAGCAATCCCAACTAGTACCTTTCCTAAAGTGTTTCAGTCTTTTTCTTTTTAAAAAATAAAACATAATAATAGAAACAAAATTATCTGTCTGTAGCACAAAGCCATTTTATGTAAGCAAGCTCCTCTTTGCATTGTTAACAATGGTACTAAGCTTCATATAATAAAGTAATTGGTGCTGGAAAACTGACCTTGGCAAAGTTAGAAACTGGTCCGTTAGATTGTTTTCTTACAGAGAATGTGATTTTTGCCTCATGTTTCAACCTCCTCCTGTACCCTACCCCCATTCCCACCCACTCCTGCTTTCCTTAGATTTATTCTTAACTAGGCACACCCTCAACCCATTTCATCCAATCAGTACAACTCATCAATCAAAGCTTACTGTCCAATCATCACATTCAATTAAGGGCACTTAATACTATTCTACATCTCATCTGTTAACACAAATAGCAATTAAGTACCTTTCCCTATCTTAATAGTGACCTAATCATATATATTCAACAGGGTCTGCTTTGACCCATCAAAATTACACTTAATCGAATCTCACTTACCCATTTCCACTTGTTCAAAACTACAGTAATCCGAAAGCATGGACTTGGAAAGGAACCACTTGGCCACCACTAATAAAAACGTAAATGGACAAAAACTAACCCACTGAAGTGGGAGACGTCACCACCCACAACCCACATGTGGGGGACTTGTGCTACATTGAAGAAAAGGCAAAATTCACCATGATGGCCAAGTGGTTCCTTTCCAAGGGAAAGGATTTTGGTAGTCCATGTTTTTGGATTACTGTAGTTTCGAACAAGTGGGAACGGGTAAGTGAGATTCAATTAAGTCTGGAAAGTCAGGACTCTGGAAAAATAGTTTCTACTGTTCTTCTAGATCTGTCCAAGGCATTCAATACCATCTCCCACACTCATCTCCTAAGCCATTTCTCTGACCTTAATCTCTCACAGAATATCTTATCCTGGTTCTCTAGCTACCTCTCCAATAGATCTCAAGCTTTAAAATGGGGGACAGGCACCTAAACCTTCCTTCCCACCCTCACTGGGGTTACCCAGGGATCCATACTTACTGTTTAACATCTTTATCAACAATTTCAAAAAAGCCATACCCAATACCAAAATTGTACAATATGCAGATGATTCCATATTAATCTGCAGTGCCACCAACCTCCCACAGCTTCAGACACTGACCCAAGCTGCTTTCTCCACCACTGAAAATTGGATCATTCAGAATCACCTCTCCCTAAATGCCAATAAATCCAAAATACTATTATTCTCTCCCTCAAAAGCTTCCCCTCTTGATAAAAATTAATTCCAAATCATTAGCCAAAACAACACTATAGAGGTGGTTCCCTTTGCCAAACTACTTGGGGTCACTATTGATGAACACCTGAAATTCGACACTCACATCCAGCAAAACATTAAGAAAACCTATATAAAACTTGGTATGCTATACAAGAACATCCAATTTCTCTCTCCTTCCAGCAGACAAACTCTTGTCACTGCCTATATACTCCCATCACTAATGTATGGCGCTCCTCTATTAACTAACTTATCTAGCACACTCACTTCAAAATTGGAGGTCTGTTATAATAAGATTTCTAAATTTGTCACCAAAGCCAAATACTCCTCCCATCACTGTATTGCCCTTAATTTGTTATACTGGCTTGAACTCTCCAACCGTCTAGACTATCTTCAGATTACCACAGCCCGCAAACTAATCTTTCACCCCTCTAAGTGCCCTGCTCTATGCAACATCCTTCTCCCCTACACCCTTCCGAGAACTCTCAGATCTACTCACCAAAACCTAATCTGTGTCTGAAAACCCAATCGCCCTGCTGGTCAGCTTCTGCTATCCTTTTCCTTAGCAAAAAAATGGAATTCAATAACTTCCTCTCTAAGGACCTGTGCAAACTTTGAAAACTTTAAATCTCAATTACATTCCTACCTTTACAATAACAGAAAATGCAACTGCATTCTCCTCACCTAGTCCTATAATTCTCTCTCCACCTATGATTTCTAGCTTCTCTAGCGATGATCTGTAGGCTACCACACACACGTATACATATTGTAAATATCAAATTTGTACCATCTACCTAAGAATCTACACCTGCTCTCTAACATGAAATGTAACTCTAAATTGTTCATTAATAATATTGTCTGTATATAAAGGTAACATGTACCTAAGAAATTACACCTGCTCTCTAGCATGAAACATAATTGTAAATTGTTCTTCTTTTCTATATTGTATCTGTATCTAAACTTTGTAACATTGAGCTTTTCTCCCTGGGCCTCCACTGAAAACGGGCTCTCTGAGCCCAGTGGACATCCCGGGTCATCAAACTGAAAATAAATAAATAAATAAATAAATACATAAATAAGTGTAATTTCGATGGGTCGAAGTAGACCCATTCAACAAATCTACAATAATGACTCTCTCCTATTCTCGGTTGCCCCTCATCAAAATGGTACTGACACAAATTGTTACTTTTACGTTTCTACCCTCCACCATAAAGCAGCTAATTTCACTCCACACTACCTCCACCCACATTCCTCTGAAACTCAAACCTACAAACATCACTATATCACCATCCATCTTCAATACAGCTATACATCACTTCCTTCGCTATTTTCCACTCCTTAACCCCAGCAAACCCCACTCCTTATCAAAAATATGATAAGACACTTACTTAAATTCTTCAAAGCACTAGTTAATATTGCCTCTAAACTAACTCTTAGTGGTGATATTCACCCTAATCCTGGTTTAAATACCAAACTATATAGTACAACTCCCACAAATTGCATCCTAACACAATCCTCAACTATTCCTACTTGGAACAAATCTGACCTCCTAATCTTAAACATTAACATTAGAAGTATCTGTAATAAAATTCATAAACTACATTCCAGCCTAGTACTGTACTCCCCTGACATAGTTCTACTTAAAAAACATGGCTTAAACCTAGTATTCTCGGTAATGTGATTCTCCATCCAGGGTACAATATCCTACATCATACATACATACATACATAAAAATATTTCAAGCACGGACATTCTAGCTTGCCAATATACCAAAACATTTGTTCCTATAATAAGTATCCAAGCTGTTCTTAAAAATATATAAACGTCTTGATAGATCAGGTAAAAAGGGTAGTGGCATTGCCTTTCTATATAAAAATCACCTAATCCTAGAAGCCTCAAATCAAAACATTTCAACTTTCAACAATGCAGAAGTATTACTTACCAAGCTTACCCTGAACCCAAATAAACATATAAACTTCACTGGAACCTACATCCCACCTGGTGACAATAGCCACACATTAGAAAACATATTAAGCTAGTCTGAAAAATCTCTACCCCAAGAAAGTATTATCATGGCGATTTTAATATAGATTGGACATCATGTAGGTCTCAAAATCTCACTAATCACATTAATCTGTATGGCTTAGCCCAGCTCATACAAACCCTCACCAGGATAAATAAATCATCTAATAAACAATCCATAATCAATGGATCTTAACAAACCAGTCCACTCCTTTCACTCTGGCTGTCTTCCAGACTGCCTGAGTGACCATCTCCCAACCTATATAATTAGACAAAGAACTAACTAAAATAAACAAACTACTTACCAACAAATAAAGAATACAAAACAATATAACCTCAAAGACTTCATAAGCTTCCTAAATCAGTCCATCTGGCTACCACTTAAACATCTTCCCCTGGAAGATGCTATCCAACACTTTAATAACACCTTCCTTGCTATCCTAAACACTCAAGCTCCTACCAGGACCATAAGAGTCAAATCCAATTATGCCCCATGGCTAAAATAAGAAACTAGGTCTTTATTAATAGCAAGAGATAAATCCTAGGATAAATGGTACAAAACTAAGTCCAATGTCACTAAATAAAACTACTGCGAGCTTAAAAATAAAGCAAAGAAACAAATTAAGCAAGACAAAATAAATTGCTACACCGATTTTCAAACTAAACACTGAAAGAACCCACAAAAATTCTGGTTAGCAATTAACAATCTACTCCAGCTAGGAAAAGCTAGCACTCTCCAATCCACTACCGCTAATAATAAAGAAAATATTGATACCCAATTCAATAAATACTTTACCAAAACCATATTAGCCCTATCTAGAAAACAGTCACCCTCCCCAACCCTAGATACTCCAGGTCCAAGAAAAGACAATAACACCTTCTCCCTTCAACCTGTCTCAACTGTAACAATAAAAAGCTGCTTAGAAAATTAAAACCCACTACCCTAGCCACAGAAAATCTACCAGCACATCTTCTAAAACTAGTATCTAAAGCAATAGCCTACCCAGTCTCAATACTTTTAAACAGATCCATATTAGAACACCAAGTCCCAAGCATTTGGAAGACTGCCCACATAATTCCACTTCACAGAGGAGGCAACTCTACTGAGCAAGCTAACTACCATCCTATTGCTACCTTATCCCCCTCTCTAAAATATTACAGATAATTGTACACACATAACTCATGCATTACCTGCAAACAAACAAATAATCTAATATCCCATACACAGCATGGTTTCCGCCCACACCACCATACGACTACTGCCCTGTTATATTTCACCAACAAAATAAATCATCATAAAAACAATCAGAAATATGTGTCCTCTATTTTCTTAGACCTATCTAAACCCTTTGACATTTCACACAACAAACTCCTAGCCACCCTTTCAGAACTAAAATTTTCCCAATCTACTCTTGCTTGGTTCCAAGACTATCTGACTGGGCACCAGCAAGCAGTACATTGGCAAGGAGATCTATCACCTCTTCTTCATTTCACCATAGGTCCCCTACTATTCTCATTATTCACAAACAACCTCCATACCTCAGTCTCACATCCATCCATTATTCAGTATGCCGAGGACTCCACAGTAATATGTGCTGCCCTGCCATACAAGAACTACAATCACTGACACAAGAGTTCGTTCTAGCAGTCAAAACATGGCTAACAAACTCCAACCTTATCCTGAACCCCAACAAAACCTAACTTATGCTGTTCCGCTCAACTAAAACTACTGCCCCCTTCCGCTCTTTCAATATTGAATCTCCAAACAGGACCGTCATCACTCCCACTGTTCATACTAAGCTACTAGGGGTTGAAATCGATAGCAACATGAGAGTCGACATCCACATATTTCAAATCATAAAAAAGTGCAAAAAAAAACTAGGTACGCTGTACAGGAGCAAACCGTACCTCACAAGCAACACAAAAACAACAATAGCTCAAACCCATTTGATTTCAGCTATGCTATACACTTCAGTCATTCTCATCAACCTGAGAAAATCTGACCTTGCAAAAGTTGAGACATGCTACAACAAAATTGCTTGATTTGCCACCAAATCAAACTTTAGGTCACATGACTGTATAGCACTCAAGCAGCTCGGCTAGCTCACGCTTCCCCAATTCCTGCTTTATTACCAACTAACCATGGCCCAGAAAATCCTCTATCAGGAAGAAAACACACTTGCCCTGCAAAACCTACTACAGCCATACTCCAGTACCAGAACTTTACGATCTAATAACAAATGCCAGATAAAAGTTTCCACGGCCAATAATCAGGCTGGGGAATCCCTCTTCTCCAACTATATAGCTAACATTTGGAATGTATTATCTCCCATCATAACATCCACCACAACCTCAGCTCAGTTCAAACTAATGCTAAAAACTCACCTATCCAAAAAATGGATATGTTCATGTATGGCTCCTGATTAAACAGCTTGTTCCTTGAAGTGCTTCTATACTGATTAAGTCTCATTATCATTTACTTTTTAATGCAAATGATATCTAATTCAATGTTAAGTTTGCCTGTATATAACACTTGTATATTTTCGACTGTCTACAACTGTGTATGTGATATACATTGTACTTGTATCTTTGTTAGATATGTATGTTTTAGGTGGAGCTTTTTTCCCTGGGCCTCCGTTGAAAAACAACTTGTGTCCAGTGAGACTTTCCCGGTAAACCAATGTAAAATAAAATAATAAAATAAATAAATACATCTAAATCACTTTTAATACAGCAACAAGACATTACCTTAAGTGTATGAAACAAGGCACTTGCCAGATCAAGCAGCACCTCCTGGAATATTCTTTCTAATCACAATTCATATTCTTGAACAGACAGAAAAATAATACAATCACATTCAGAAGCTTCTAGGACTGTTACATTTTAGTGCATTCTCATACCCTTTTTTTTTCAAACACTTTTATTGAGTTATCACTTGTGACATAGGCAAATTTACATTCATATAAAAGTAATCACACTATAATTAACATAACAAACATTTTACTTCACATATATTGCTATATATCACATAACCTAAGCAACATTACATTAACTTTTTTAAATTTTTTAAACGAGAAACATCTTTATTAATTCATCACTTACTACATAGGCAATCATACATTTATACAAATGAAAACAAACCAAACAACACAATCCTAGTTGCAAGCATTTTACATCACAAACCATTATGACACACTCCCAGTTGCAAACATTATATAACTTATAATCTACCCAATCTTTTTTTTCAAACACTACATAGTTAATTTAAGTCCTGCCACCTTTTAAACATCATTCCTCCCTTGTATATATTGTTCCCACAATTCCCCAATTTTTCCTGTGTAGTTTGCTACTACCCTTTTCTAAAGATCTCAATTCCAGTTGTTTTATCTCTGTTACTATATTCACTACTTCTAATATAACTGGCCTAGATTTTGATTTCCATTTTCTAGTAATTGCTTTTGGACAGCCACCATTATTAGACACAGGAAGGCTTTACCATGCCTAGGCAATTCTGATTCTGTATCATAGCTCAGAAAAGTCATCTCCCTCATCAGACCAATCTGCCCACCCAGCATCTCTGACAGTGCATCCCACAGGGTATCCTTAAAGTCTGCCAACTCAACACTCCCAGAAAATGTGTTCCCAGTTACCTCTTTCTTCCCCACCATAACTCCAACATTTGCTGTCTGCCTGAGGAAACATTCTCTGGAATCTACTTGGGAATGCATTTCCAGGCAAAAAAATCCTACATCTTTTAGATTTTGTTGCATATTTGGGAGACATACATATATCTTCCCATTGTTTCTTTGTGAATTGCTTATCCAGTCTGTCTTCCCAATCCTTTCTAATGTCCTCTGATAGATTCTTATGGGTATCATGCAATATTTTATATGCTCTACTAATTATTCCTTTGTTAATTGCAGCTTCTGTTCTAGATTCTACTAAAAACTCTATCAGTGCTGGTCTTTCATTTAAGACCCCCTTATTTCTTTTTTTTTGCCTATACTCTAATATCATTCCCTGATAGCAAAGGCAAGCTCTAACCTGCAGCCCAAAACCTCTACTTGTTTCTTGAGCTTCACCCCTGTTTTATCATCATCCATTTCTACTTTGAAATATTGTTTTCTGCTTGTGTTACGTATAGGAGTCTTAATTGTGTAGCTCTAAAATACCCATTTGAATTGGGTAATCCCAATCTGTCCTGTTCTACTGGAAGAATCAGCTTATCCCACTTGACTCTTGCTATCTTCCCATACCAGATAAAGCCCTTCAACTCTTTAGTAATCACTATCCACATCTTTTCCTCTGGTTGATAAAAATATGCCTGAACTGTGTATAAGACTAAAGGAACTAAAACATTTAGCTGCTTGTATCTTATTATCCATATCCATATAACAAAACTTTCATTCTCTCAGTTTTTATATTATCCTTTATTTAGTCTCTTCCCACATATCCTTGGTTGCCACACTAGAAACATTTTTAATCCATATTCCTAAATACTTCATTTATCATGTCCCCATAAATATGAATATTCCTGAACCACTTCTTGTGTGGGTACATGATTTACAGCTATTGCCTTTGTTGTAGCTTCATTAATTTTGTATCCTAAAAAGATCTGAAACTGTCTCAAAATGGTCTACAACACTGTAATGCCTCTTTCTGGTTTTGCAGGTATAAAATAACATCATCTGCAAATAAAGCCTGCTTTTCTTGACTACCATACCAATTATATACATTCTTATACCTTAAGTTGTTTCTCACTACCTCATCTGTAAGAACAGGGACAAATAGTGTACTATTTATATTTATGTATCTCTTAGGCAAGCAATGTTTCAAAATATGTATTTACTTATAACAAGGCAGAATTATAAGTTTCATTGAAACCTGCAACATGAAGCTGATGTACCCATGTCTCACAGCATTCAAACGTTTTCTGGTATAGCTTTCCCAGGAATAAGTCTTAAATACAGAAATCCATTTTGACAGTTGTTCTGACAATTCTCGCTCTAACAGTTCTCCTGTTAAGTCATTCATTTAACGCATGAATTAAGCTTTTATCTACTCAAGAAAGTGGGTATAACAGACCTGAGTCTGAGCTCAGGCAACTAACTGATTATTTTAGCTTCAGACTTGCACTAAAAAAACACAAACACCTCAGGTGGAGAACATGAGCTGCAGTAAAAGTGATACCAGATATTTATATTCATACATACTCCACAAATATTAATTTCTTAGTACCTATTTTGTATCATTTTCATTACTATCCTACACATGAAGCGTACTGAGACTAGAATAAAAAATACTACAATTAAGAGCCTTTTAAAAATCATTTCCCAACCTGGAAATAAATCGGTTATCCACGCCATGGTAAGATATCAGCTTCTTTGGCATACAAAAAATTACAACTTTTTAAGGTGTACCCAACTGATCTTAATTTTCATTTCACTACCTGGAATAATTGTAGAGTATTTTAAATCACACATTCTCCCTTTTTTTCTCTTATTTACCTGTGCTAACTTCAGAAGTACCTGCTTATTTGACTTCACGTCAATAAGGTCAGGATTTGACCTCCATGAATTCTGCTGTATATGACAGCCATTACCATTATTTACACCACATTCCTTCACTGGTCTCATTACACTTTCACAAAGCATTTTGCAATGTACATTTTTCCTGTTTTTGACCTGACATGTTTTAAAATCATGTATTTTATAGCTATTACTTTGCTTACTGAAATATTTTGTCAGTATCCTTTTATTTCCCATATTTCGTGGTCATTGATTAAATAGCTCACATACATAAAGCTTAATAGATAATATCCTGAATTTTATTAAATAACCTTTACTGCTTGCTTTCTTTGGTAGTAATATAACTCATCTTAACCCACGTCATTATGACATATTAATTTACCCTTTAAGCTTATTCCACAGTTTTTGAAAATAACTTGACTTGTTTTACAAAAGGATTTCAACATTAGTAAATACTGGTAAATATATGGAAACCTTCATTCATGTATAGGGTAGTAATTGTTTCAAACCAGTAGTAGTGTATAGGTCATCTTACACATACATGCACATTTAAATTTTCATAAAAAAGGTATTTTTTCCTGAAAACACAGGAGAGATTCATGTTAAATTTTTCCTGCTTGAGTTTATTGCTATATTTCTCAAAATGATTTGAGAATCACTAATAATATAACACTAAAGTCTTGCAGGAAAATAAAAACTTGAATATGAATCTCTCATGTATTTTCAGGAACAAAAAATACCTTTTTGTGAAAATTTAAACATGTGCATGTGTGTGTAAGATGACCTATACGCTACCAATGGCTTAAAGCAATTATTACCCATACATGAATAAAGGTTTCCGTATACTTAGCAATAATTTTACAAATGTTGAAATCCTTTTGTAAAATGCGTCAAGTTATTTTCAAAAGCTGTGGAATAAGCTTAAAAACATTGTGGTTTTCTGACACAAAATGAATACATTTACTTGAACTTATTATACACTACAAAACATCTAATCCTTTATGTGTTAGATTAATAGTCATTGGTTAGCCAGAAATCAAACTTTGAAGCTTCTAATTTATACAATTTCAATATTTTAGTTGGCTTTCACTCTAAACACACAGAAAAAAAACTTTATAGCCTTAAATATTCCAGCCATATAACAGCTTTCCTTTGTTTACATTCTCATATTTTATTCTAGCTAATAAATAGAAACAACAACATTTCATCCTATTACAACCCTTCGTTTGTCTAGGCTATTACAGATTTAACTGTGCCTAGAATCTGGAGAAGTGATGGCCTCCTTAGTCTTTTGTTTGTATTATGTGTCAAAACAATGACTGTTTTCCACTCCACTCAGAAATTAGTGAAGTATTTCCTGTGACTAATACATAATACATCATTATCTTTCACATGGCTCTGGTGACAAGCCTGTCTTGTCTTTACATCTTCACCTTGTGAAAGCATGTTTGAAAAAGGCTATGTCTGATACCATACATGTACATAAACAATGTCATCTCTCTTGTAATACTAATTAATTAAATCTGCAACTGATTCCAGTTTACCTGGGATGTTCACTTTAAGAAAAAAGTGAGAATTCAGTCAAAACAGCTTTTGCCAAAAGTAAATCAAATGCACCTTGAAATTCACACTCGCATATTTATTTCCCCTTTAGCAATAATGCTATTTTAAACGATCTGGTCTGCGATTTTGCTGAGTGGCATAATTTAGAATTCTGGTGTTATAAAGCTCACAAATGCAAAGATGCCTTGTGTATAGTTCATCTAGAAGGTTCCTCTAAAATCTCAAGGTATCAGCTTATAGACCACTTATTGATTTTTTTATCAATGAATGCAGTCTGTAAAAAGCACATTTTGTCAAGAAATCTGAATACTTTTTCATTTTTGTCTTTGTTGTAAATGCAACAAATACATTCTAAAATAAAGTGTGTTTTGCAGTGTCCAGGGCCCTTGGAAACCCAAAACACCTATTTTCCTTTATTATATCTTCCAGAACATTCTGATTTACTACTTAATACTTATAAACTCTACATTTACATACTGCAGATACATAGTGTTTCACAGAAAGTATATTTTGAATATACCTGAATCTTTATTACCAATAACTTAACAGTCTTGTGAGCTTACATTCTTGCAATTAAGTTTTGTAGTTAAAATCTCATTAAAGGACATTAACCTGTACAAGCAACTTATATTTCAATCATGAAGCCTTTAATGTTAAATAATGCTATGTAAGATAAAACTCAAAGATACTTGCATAAACCTCAGAACCTAGAATGTTTCTCTCAATATATGGAGATGGCGGTATGAAGCCCTGTATGTCTGCATGAATATGGATGTGTGCCTGTACACTCATATGTGTATTTCATAATTTACTGATGCACAAATCTGCATATACCTTGTATAGTAAATAATCTTATAAAAACATCTAAACACATATATTAACTTTTCAATACCATGCAATATGCATTTTTGCTATGCTTCAGAATACAAACATTGTGCTAAAAGGCCCAGTCATTAAAACAACAGTATAACATCAACACTGAGTTACTCATCAGTATTAGCGTGTCTCCCTCATTTTCCTTTTTGATATTGTGAAGGGATAAGTGTAGAATATGAACAGTGTTTATTGAATATTGTAGTGTGCAGTTCATTCTATTTCACGATGGATTTTTAGTCGCTTTAGTCTGTTTTTGATGAGCTATTTCTTGCCAACATGGCGAATGCCAGCATGCAAATTCCATTGTGGAACTTGGAACTCATGCTTAATATGTAAAAGCACAGATAAAGGGACTGCGGATTCTGAGTTACCAAAAATAATGCATAGGTGTTCATTTTAATTGTCAGTGGGTGTAGTTTAATAGATATAATATGGATTGTTTTAGTTATAAATAATATAAAAGAACAAAGTTTACTATGTTCTGGGAGACAAGACCTAGACTGCTTTGTCTCCCACATACGTGTGTTCTCTGCAATAAATGATACCATTTTTCTCTGCTGAACTGGGTTGTCTGATGTTATTTGGTACATTAACAACATCAAAGGAAATGGCATATGACAACTTTGAAAGTCTGAAAGTCTACACTATAGTCATACAAAAGTGAGAGAATCCAGAAATATAAAACTGTTAAGCTAGAATTTACAAGTAATGCATTTGTCATACCTCCAATATCTTTAAGTCATTGCATTAAAACAAAACTGGCTTTGCTGAAACCATTAAATGTCAAATTAGAAATGATAACTCATATATTTGGAATTAGTAATTAAAATCACAGTATCTCCTTGGCAAAACATTATTTTCTCTCTCCCTTGCTGAAGTACACAGCCTGAAAATCAGAGGTCTAGTTCACACAGCACCCAAACTGAGACCATGGTGAAATGCAATGTCTTTGTGTACGTATTTTGCAAAAGTCTTTTACTGTATAGAACAGCTAGTAGAAATGTCTCTGTCAGACTTTTAGAATTTACTGCCTATAAGTTGGGAATATGTGGACTGTATTCTGTGCTTATCAAACAGTTGTCTTTATAGTCAGTTTCTGGACCAGTCTGTGGAGGAAAGTTAAATTGGATTTTTTTTTTATTTTTACACTGCCCAATGCACACATTGTGACAATTAACTAACAAAATTTGCACACAATTCAATATTAGATTTATCTAGGAATCAATCAATTTTTAGATTATGACAGATTTTTATCTGTCTTCTTTGGGTAGCTTAGAATAACAAAGACCATGTGTTGAACCCCACATGCTACTGTTTTAAGACTTTTAATCAGTTCATGGCAAAAAAAGTTAAGCACAGTCTATTTTGCCTTATAAACTCCTGACTGTACAAAAGTTAAACATTTCCTTCTGCATTTTCTGTTGTTATTCCTGCTATGCACAATAGCAGATGGTTCACTGTTCGGTGTACAAGACCGAACATCTGCCATTAATGCTATCTACGCCTGAAAAGCATTCATTTATTAGTTTCTTATCTCCAGGGAAACTCTCTGTAAGAATTTAGCATGAACTCACTGCCCATGCATCTGACAACAAAATACTGATGATGGTACCTGACAGCAGTCTTTTTTTTTTTTTGGCATGTTGCATACTTTCATGAGCTAGTGTTCATTGCCGTTTGTTCCTTACTTCCAGTAAATTCCTTGAAGATATTTCTGGATCTATTCTTTACCTAGTCAAAGATTCAGAATCCTGGCCTTCCATCTTGCCACTGCTTTCCCTCTGTCATCTGCCATCTACAACATAAATTTTACAGGCAGATGAAGTAACATGCTAAGTTCTTTTTTTTAAAAAAAAAGTGGCTTTCTTAGTTGAAAAGCGTTTCTTATTATTGTCCATCATCAGTAAATCCACTGAGAAATAAAGACAGTTTAGGGCGAGTCATTTATTTTTCAGAATATAAACTGAGATTACACATAGTGTGAATTATGTGAACTTAAATCATTTCTAACGTGGCAGACAGACTTAAGTACATGAAACAAGGCACTGGCCAGCTCCTGCAGCACCTTCTGGAATATTCTTCCCAATTATAATTCATATTCTTAAACTGACAAAAGAATAATGTGATCATCATTCAGAAACTGCTAAGACTGTTACATTTCAGAATTTTCTCATACCTTGATCTGTTTCTCATGATCTTATACATAAGAACAAAAATAAAATACAGTGGTACTATTTATGTTTCTAACTCTTCTCCTAGGCAAGCAATATGCATAATATTTCTTGTTTATAACAAGGCAGAATTATGAGTTCCATAGAAAATTGCAACAAAAACCTGCTGATCCCATGTCTCACAGAATACAAATATGTTTTCTGATCTAGCTTAGCCTAGAATAATTCTGAAATACAGAAATTCATTTTGAAAATTGTTCTAATGCTTATATTTTTGTACTTCTTAAGCCAACACCATTATGTGGGAGACTTTTCTCCTATACCCCCAGTTTAAATACTCCAACTCCAAGATCGCATAATATAAGAGAAAGGGGAAAGATTCCTCTGTCTCTGGTATTTAGTGATTTTGCAAAAATACAGTTGTCATGATGACTCTTTTCGACTGCACTCTGTTCAAGGAGTTCATTCACAATGGAATTAGATTCAACCATTGATGGTATATAAAAATATATACATTTTGCTTCCCTTAAGTAGCCCTTCATTATTTGTATATTTTAGACAAACAGTATCTTTTGTGGAAACTTTGTTTTGGTAGTGATTACTATAGTAAATATATTACTGCTAATAACTTACCTCTAGCTACTGACAAATTTGAAAATAGACCTACTTAGTATTTTTAATGGTTACTGGATAATTCAGTAGTTTTCACCATAATACCTACTATAGTAGATATGGTCCATTAAAGTGCAATCATCTCAGAAAAGTATACATAAACAGTTTATGAAATTATTGATTATATAGTGATGACATTTGTTCATTTAAGTGAATATGTAATATTATCTCAGTTTGGATTAAGGAGACCATGAGGATATATGTGGTCTGTTATCAAGTGAGGCTTGGTACTTTGTTTATAACTAGAAAACATTGGAAGTATGCTACAATGTAAGCATGCTGCACTTTGAACAAAAAGCAGTGCCAAGGAAATATATTGGGTGTTTAGATGCATTAGGCTGTGGTCATTGCACTATGTTGTAGGTAGTAAATGATATAAATCGCCATCTAGTCAAATCATACATGGTTACCAGTGATGAATTTTGTCTTACCAACACATAATGTATATGCTGGTATGCAACGGATTTCCTGGGTAAGATATTTATTGCATGTGTGAGAAATAGCTGTAAGTTTGGGGCCATTGGCTGTAAAAATTTCTATCCGATAGATAAAATCCACCATTCATTGACTCTCATCCAGTTGATACTATGCTAGTAGTGTGCAACGGTGCAGTTGTTAACACTGTCACCTCACAGCAAGAGATTCTCCATTTCGATTCTCGGCTGGGGTGCCTTCTGTGCAAAGTATATATGTCTTCCTTGCATTCATATGGATTTCATCTGGGTACTCCAGTTTTCTCCCACCCTCCAAAGACATGTGTCTGGAGCATTTCCCCTTGGGCCTCTGCTGAAAATGGCCTCTGTCCTAGTTAGACTTTCCAGGTCAACAAATGTTAAATAAATAAATACATATACACTGAGGAAAGCTATCTTATGCAGGCTTAGTTGTGGTATGTTTGCAACACTGTGGTTTCCAGGATGGAACATTACACCTGTATGAAATCTAGCCTTTTACCTTTGCTATAAAAAGTTTTCTACAAGGGACTACAAAACTCTGAAAGTAGTTAGAATTAAATGAAGGAACATGTGAGAAAATAATATAAAACCAGTGGAGCTTTCATCATTTTTAAAATGAAGCTTTCACTAGTAAGGGGAAGCACTGGCACTCCCAGTTTGTCATCAATGATATGAAATGAGAAAGAAGCTCCTAGCAGGTAACTGCTTATACTGAATCATAGAAAGTCAAATAATAATCTGGAGTAGTTTGGAGTCCCTACTGAAAAATCAACTCAGCTCAATTGGACTTAGTTTTATTATAGACTAATCCATCAAATGCTGCCAAGTCACACCTAACTCCTACACAGATCCTACGAATGGTTGTCAGCATCAACAGAGTTTACTAAGCAAGTAGGCAATGGAAGTAGATTTCTAGGCCTTTATTCTGTATCACATATACACCACACATATCATTTAAATGCAATTTAAAGTATAACAATTTACCATAAAGCAGTTTAATAATAGAAATAATAGCACGCAAAGGTTAATCAAAAATTAAGAAACAGTTGACGTATTCTAAACAAAATAAATTTCACTATATACACAAAGCAAAGGATGTTGATATAACAATTTAAATAATAATATACAAGTACTGACAACTGTAATAAAAATAAAACATATGATCACTTGTATAAAACTACTGAATATCTCAAAATGCAAACAGAACATTTCAAACAAAAATTTGCTTGCAGAATCTGAAACATTATATAGTATATAGTGTGGTTTAATCCTGAGCTCTAAATAACAAACAGCAATCCAATAGGAAGCCATTGTCCTAAAGTACTAGGTACCAGGTTTGCAGATAAATTAAACTAATTATTATTATTATAGCCACAGAGATATGGATGGCTTTAATCTCCTCCACAATTATAATAGTTGATGGAAAGACCTTATTAAGGTTAGCAAATATTGGGGTACATTCAAACACATAATTAAGAATATTAGGGAAAAAACTTGACAGATATAGGTATTATCTAGGGTTCAATCAAAGCTGAACTAAGACCTCAGGGCCTAATACCAAAGATGTGATATAGCACACTTTTTTATACCTTGAAAGAGTAAGAACTGTATACAAGGGTTATATTCTTAAGAATTCTACCGTGTGTAGTAGAATACATTACCTAGAACAACTAAAAATAAGGCACTGTCCCAACACTCTGCAAAGGTCTTATTTACTAATTGTACTCAATTCTTTAATGAAGTCTAACAGGAAGGGCTCAGGGCCTCCCTGCACATAAGCATTAGCTTATAATGAATTACCAAAGAATGAATAATGCTAACCCTTCACCTAGTCATTGTAAAATAAATGTGTATAAGCAAGTGCAGAGGAAATTTATGCTGAACAGCCTGTTACTGTAAACATCAATACTGATTTTCAAGTCTGAACTCATATGTACAGTCTTCACCTTCGGTTCACCCCGCATCGATGATGCGTTGGGCCACAAGTTGATTCCACTGTGTCGTATCACCTGCTGCTTCTTTAGCTTCCTCCCAAGTGATATTCTGGTGAAAGAGGTCTCTTGTTTCCACTCCATTCCAGTTTTGTTGAGGTCTGCCTGGTCTTCTCTTGTATCCATCTAGTTCCCAGTTAAGGGATTGTATAGGAATCCTGCTAGTGTCCATGCAGTTAACATGACCAAACCAACATAGTCTTCTTTCCATAATGATATTTTCAAGTTTCTGTTGTTGCATTCTTTCTCAAACACTCTCATGTTTTACTTTATCCTTCCATGATATTCCCAGAATGCATCTTAACCATTTATGATGAGCAGCCTCAAGTTCTTTCTCATGGCTGATGCTGTGATTGGCCAGAGCTCAGTGCCATATAACAGTGTAGACAGCACTAGTGCTTGGTACAGCTTCATCTTTGTGGACAGTGCAATGTTTTTTTATCTCCAGATTTTGGATAGTCTAGTGAATGCTGTACCTGCTTTTCCAGGTCTAACTATAACTTCCTTCTCGCAGTTACCTGTATGAGAAATTAAACTGCTCAGGTAGCAGAAGTTCTCTGTCATATCTAATATTGATCCCGCAGTAGTTCTGTCTTTGTTGTCATTCCATGCATTGCTGACCAACATTACATTTGTCAGGATTAATTTCGAGACCTACTTTCCCACACTGTTTCTCCACTGATGTGGGCATTGTCTGCATTCCATGCCATGTAGTCTCAGTAAGACCTATGTCATCAGCAAAGTCCAAGTCACATAGTTTAATAAACTGAGATTGAATGCAGATTCTGAGAAAATGGCCTTGTTCATTTGTTTGTTACTGAAGCATATATTTGTGCCCAGAATTTTGAGCAACAGTGACCAGAAACATAAAAGGGAAGTGGTTATTCAGAATTTTGTATAATGATGATGGGGGGGGGGTCTCGTAGTTCAGCAGTTAATGCTGGCTTTTTACTTGTCTTGTTCATTGTCTGACTAGGGTGCTTCTGAGACAGGCTCTGCATGTAATCGTTATGTCTGCATGGGTTCCCTAGAAAACATGCTATTATGAACCTACTCTACATTGTTTAGGGTATATGTATGCTTCGATCAGAGCTTTTTTTTCCTCAGTAACATAGTATCATCCTTAAATTTGTCAAGATGTTTTAAAAAGCTTATCTTTTCTAACTGATGTACCTCTATTTTATGAAGCTTTACATGAAATAATTGTCATATCTTGTATGTCTGTGACATCATTAGTTTAGATAGTACTCATGCACAAGACAGGGTAACAAGTTTACCAAAATCTCAGTATTATGCAAGGCAATACACTGCAGCATTAAAGTATTAGAACATGAGCATGTATCTATGTGGTCCTCCTGGATCTTACATCTAGCCTAAGGTAGATGCTCACCGTCCTTCTATCCTAACTTACCAGGAATCCCAAGTTTTTAGCCTATACCATTCACAGCTTTATGACCATCTCTGTGTATCTAGGTTTAATTATGACCCTTGAACTGATAGTCATTCCTGTCCTTTCCAGCTCTGTTCATCATTTCATGCCTGGTTCTCTGCAAACCCATACCAAATCTTTTCATCTTTTCTTTTCTGTGGTGAATAGGTCAAGAGTCCTGATTTGTACCCCATAAATCACTTCTTTGACTCCACTCACTATCTTTTTCTGCACGCTTTATAAGATGGACTGCCAAATGGTTCACAAACTAGTCGCACACTATCAAAGTGGGAGACTCCACATCATAGAGCATACCTGTCATCAACGGGTTGCCACAGGGGTCAGTGCTGGGCCCTGTACTGTTTACTTCTCAGAAGTTCAGGTCAAAACTAAGGGGCTGTGGCTGATCAGGTTTGCAGATGACTGCAAACTGGGTGCAACTATTATACCCCCAAATAATGTCAGTATACTTCAGGAGTGTCTTACACAGACCAACGACTGATGTCTTAATCATAGTCTCAAACTGAATGCAAGGAAATGGTACCCTTTGGTAAAAACAATGTCAGTTCACACTATCAAATTAACAACAATACCCTATGTAAATAATGCACCAGGAAACAAGTGTCTAGCCTGCTAGCTGCGCCTACTCCAAAATGAATAAATAGGCACTGTATAGGTGCAGAAACCAAAAAAAAAACACCAACAATGAAGATTTGAATAAAACTTTAATTGTATCTCAGACTTACAATATCAAAAGTAAACCATTAAATGCTTAACTTAACTACTGTGTTTTTCATCTAGAACAATACCCTATGTACCTATGAAGTGGTAAGAAATCTGGGATCACAAGTAGGCTGTGACCTTAACTTTCACCACCATGTGTCTCCTGTAGTAAGGAAGGCTTTCTACATAGTACATTTGATTAGCAAAGGCATTGCCTCCACAGCAAAGGAGGTTATAATGCCTCTATACTCATCACTAATTAGGCCTACAATTGAGTAAAATGCCCCTTTTGGCATGTACTGTACAAAGCACCTGCAGCAATTGGAGAGACTACAGAGGTTTCTAACTAAGAAGATCAAGGCACTCCTGGCTGCGCCTTACACAGACTGACTAAAGTCCCTGTCACTATACTCAGTATTGTCTAGACTTCTTAGGGAGGACTTATGCCTGGCTTACATGGGAATCTCTGACCCAAATCGAATGAATTTGCTACATATCTGTAAATCAAACAGGACTAGAGCTACCCAATCCAGGGACCTAAATCTGGCCTGCAACTTGAATAGGACATGCTAGAGGGACAGATTTGTCTCTCAGTGACTGCTGTGTCTTTGGAATAGGCTGCCAGTTCATGTCATGTGAAGCAGAACACCTCTATGACACTGTTGTACAGGAACCTGGATGAGTGGATGGAGCACCGTAAATTCTTACTGGAAATAGTACCCACAACCCTCCTGGACATGGGCAGTCATTACTAAATACAATCCTGGGTCTTGACTAGAGTATCTATGGCTGTTTTAGCTGCTTTTCTGTAACAAAAAGAAAAAATCTAAGCTTGTTTCCTGCCTTTCCTGTAACTAGTCAAGTCCAGCTACAGATTTGCTGTATCCAGGACTGTTGGTAAGCTTCTGAGCCCCCACAAGCCCTTCTGTGTTGGAAAGAGGCCTTCTAGCTTATCAGTGGGAGTGGTAAGCACTAGGTAACCTATCTACCACAGGAGGAGTGGTTTTTGGCCCAGAAATGATAGTTTATCGGCCATTTGGGAAGCTTTTCCATCTCTTTCAACCTTTTGAATTAAAAGCCTGTGTTTGCACTTGTTTCCTGCCTTTACTGTTACTAGTCTAGTCCAGATATAGACTTGCTGTATCCAGGACTGTTGGTAAGCTTCTGAGCCCCCCAAGCCTTTCCGTGTGGAGGGAAGCCTTCTAGCTTATCAGTAGGAGTGGTAAGCATCAGGTAACCTATCTACCACAAGTGGAGTGGTCCCTGGCCCAGAAATTGTAGCTATTGGCTGTTTGAGCAGTTTTTTTCCATCTCTTTCAACTTTCTGGTTTGAAAGCCGCACTTGTGCCTGTTTCCCGCCTTTCCTATAACAAGCCTAGTCCATTAACAGAGTTGCTGTATCCAGGATTGTTAGTAAGCTTCGGAATCCTCAAGCCTTTCTGTGTTGCAGGAAAGCCTTCTGGCTTATCAGTGGGAGTGGTAAGCACTAGGTAGTCTATCCTCCACGAGAAGAGTGAGTTTTGGCCCAGACATTGTAGTTTATTTGGCCGTTTGGGCAGTTTTCCATCTCTTTCAACTTGCTGGCTTGAATGCCTACATTTGTACTTATTCCCCGCCTTTCCTGTAACTAGTCTAGTCCAGGTACATATTTGCTGTATTCCAGGACTCTTTGTAAGCTTCTGAGCCCCCCAAGCCTTTTTGTGTTGGAGGGAAGGCTTCTAGCTTATCAGTGGGAGTGGTAAGCATTAGGTAGCCTATCTACCACAAGAGGAGTGGTCCCTGGCCCAGAAATTGTAGCTATTGGCTGTTTGAGCAGTTTTTTTCCATCTCTTTCAACTTTCTGGTTTGAAAGCCGCACTTGTGCCTGTTTCCCGCCTTTCCTATAACAAGCCTAGTCCATTAACAGAGTTGCTGTATCCAGGATTGTTAGTAAGCTTCGGAATCCTCAAGCCTTTCTGTGTTGGAGGAAAGCCTTCTGGCTTATCAGTGGGAGTGGTAAGCACTAGGTAGTCTATCCTCCACGAGAAGAGTGAGTTTTGGCCCAGACATTGTAGTTTATTTGGCCGTTTGGGCAGTTTTCCATCTCTTTCAACTTGCTGGCTTGAATGCCTACATTTGTACTTATTCCCCGCCTTTCCTGTAACTAGTCTAGTCCAGGTACATATTTGCTGTATTCCAGGACTCTTTGTAAGCTTCTGAGCCCCCCAAGCCTTTTTGTGTTGGAGGGAAGGCTTCTAGCTTATCAGTGGGAGTGGTAAGCATTAGGTAGCCTATCTACCACAAGAGGAGTGGTTCCTGGCCCAGAAATTGTAGCTATTGGCTGTTTGGGCAGTTTTTTTCCATCTCTTTCAATGTTCTGGTTTAAAAGCCGCACTTGCGCTTGTTTCCTACCTTTCCTGTAATTAGCCTAGTCCAGATACAGAGTTGCTGTATCCAGGACTGTTGGTAAGCTTCTGAGCCCCACAAGCCTTTCTGTGTTGGAGGAAAGCCTTCTAGCTTATCAGTGGGAGTGGTAAGCACTAGGTAGCCTGTCTACCATGAGAGGAGAGGTTCTTGGCCCAGAAATTGTAGTTTATTGACCATTTGGACAGTTTGTCCGTCTCTTTCAACTTTCTGGTTTAAAAGACCACATCTGCGCTTGTTTCTCATCTTCCCTGTAACTAACCTACTGGTAGCACTAGAAAGTCTTCAACTGATACAAGTCTTCTAGCTTAGGAGAGAGAGAGATTAAGTATCAGTTTTCTGTACTTTCTTGCTGTACTTAACTGTTTTCCGCCTAAACGCAGATTTTCCAGCGTTTATTGTGATTTAAAAGCTTGTTTTTTTCACATATTGTACTTATTTGACTGCCTGCACTTTTAAAAAGTTGTTTTTTCTTTAAATAATTTGTTTAACTGTTGTAGGCTACACACTAAAGTGTGATAGCCTTTTCTGATCGTTTGTAGTCATTTAAAGCTGTTTTAAGTGTATTTTTTACTGTTTTTGCCTTATCTTTTAAAAACAAAAAATTAACAAAAAAAAATCCTTGTTTCCTGCCTTTCTAAGCTAGTATAGTTCAGTTTTCAGGCTAGTGCTGAATTCAGGGCTGTGATACTAGTTTCTGAGTTGCCCATACCTTACTTGGATAGAAGGAAGTTTCTCTGTTCACCTGTGAGAGAGGGAAGCTTTGAGCAACCTATCTGTCCCTGGAGGAGTGGTTCCAGCCCAAAAGTTAGTAGGCTATTGGCCATTTTGGGCTAATTTATATCTCTTTCATTTCCCTACTATAAAAACCACGTTTGAACAGTTTTGCGCACCAGGCAGTGTCAGTTAGCTATGGTTAAATTATTCCTGGCTCCACTAAGTCTCCTCTTCAGTTTCTCCCTTGAAACTAGTCTAACTCTTAAACTAAGCACTCAAAAAGCATTTTATCGCCCAGCACTTGCTCAGATCTAATAGCAAGCACTAATATACCCTGACACTGATTGCCCAGCAGGGCAAGGCTCTTTATTCACCCATCACCAACCAAGCGACTAAGCAGCTCACCATACTATTCAGGCATGACCAAAGGGCAACGTCAGGTGCATTCTCCAGTCCAGCTGGTGAATCTGGGTATCCTGAGGCAATGTTACAACTGCCTCATGTACACAGACAACCCTCTCCTCCTACCACAATACACTAACATATGCGAGAGATGCAATTATACAGCCAAACTGGAAGCTAAGCTGTCTCCACCCAAGACTGGAACAGACAGTCAAGAGGAGAAGGTTAACACTTGCACCACAAGTCCAGCTGCACACAGACCTTCTAAAACAGCACTGGCAAAAAATATGCATAAATACACAAAATCATACTTGGAGGCTCTAAATAAAAACCTGAAAAAGCATCAGAGACCTCCAAAGTAGACACCCAAATAACCTGCACTTCCCGTCACAAACCAGACAACACATAAAACACAAAATCAGTGTGCCGCACAATCACAGCCCTTAAGGCGAAATAACATACCTAACACACTAGTAATAGGTGACTCTATAGTCAGGCACACTGAAGTCCCACTCACTAGGCTGGACAAGCAGAAGGTTACAGTTAGCTGCCTGTCGGGAGCCAGAATCCGCCACATAACCCAAGTACTCAGGTCACTCCAGAACAAGTACAAATATGACTCTCATTGTTCATGTTGGTGTGAATGACCTGAGATGTACCTCCCTGGACTACATGAAAAGAGACATGGAAGAGCTCTCTGATAATGTAGCCCAGGCTGGTATGACCCTGACCCTCAGTAGCATCCTGCCCTCACCAAGAATGATACCTCAGCATAAAGAAAAAATGATCAATTTCAACAATTGGCTAAGCTTTTGGTGTCATTCAAAGGGGGATCCAGTGTCTGTCAGCCTGGGACGACATGCTTGACAAGCCGCGTTGCTTCGTAAGAGACAGCTTGCATCTGTCACCCCTAGGCTTTTGAATACTGGCCAAGGCTCTTGCTGCCCCCATAGTGCCTTTTTTAGGCAAGGCTGAAAAATCAAACCCACCTCTGTAAACAGCACAATTAACAAAAAACTGAGGGTTATGCTACTCAACGCCAGGAGTTTAAATCTCAAAATGCATGCGCTCGAAGCACTCCTCAGTATGGAGAACATCGACATCTGTGCAGTAACTGAAACCTGGTTCAAGGCTCCAGAGACCACCCCAGCACTACCAGGCAACAACTCATACCACATGTTTCAGCCACAGAACACAGACCAAAACACAAAAGGAGGGGGTGTATCCATATTTATCAAGGATACCTACACCTCCAGGTTAGTGGCACAGCATGAAACCTCTGAGATCATCCATGTGCAACTAATATCGGGCAAATCTGCAATGCAAATTGTGGCCTGCTAGAGATCACCGTCCATGACCCAGGACCACCACTCCACCTTTCTGGAGACACTGGAAAAAATGAAGGTCCTACCAAATACCCTGATATTGGGTGATTTCAATAACCCTACTATTCACTGGGAAAAACTACTCGAGTACAAATTCCCAGGCCCAGCGCTTCCTGGAATTCATCAACTCAAATGCCCTGGATCAGCTGGTAAACTCCCCTACCAGAGGTGAAAACATATTGGACCTGGTCATCACCAACATGGGCGACAGGTGTTCCACACCAGAGGTCAACCCGTCACTGGTTAGATCAGACCATAAACTAATCAATCTGAATGTCCACACCCCACCACCACCCCCAACTAAGGAAACCACAGTAAAAAACGTTTCTAAAGCAAACTTCACCTTACTTAAGACAGAGGTGGTAAGTTTCACAGCCCCCACGCTAAAGGATAATGCTGCCCAAGATGCAGAAACCTTTACAAATGCACTCTATGAGCACCTACAAGGGTGCATGGATTGTGCCATCCCTAGAAAAAACCAAGACTCACACCTCTAAGAGAAGGAAACCAGTTTGGCGGACCCCTGCAATAAAGAGGCTATACAATAGAAGGAGCAAACTAGTTCATAAAAAAAGCAAATCCCAAGAAGGAAAGACATCCCTGATCAGTATCAGTAAGAAACTGAGGTCCCTCATGAAATCATCCAAGGCTAACTTCGAAAGACAAATAGCCAAGGATTCAAAAGATAACCACAAAGCCTTCTTTAGCTATGTTAAGAATCTAAGTGGCAACTCGCAAATATGCACTGAACTAGTGCAAAATACCACAAAATATACTGAACCTACTAATATTGCCAACATCCTGGCAGATAGATTCAGTGCAAACTTCACCCCCCTCTCGTCTCCAAAAGGGCTCACAACAATACCGGAAAAGTGTAGTGTCCCAAAAATCACAGACACACAGGTGAAAACAGCCCTTTCAAAAGCCAAAAACACAGCGTCAATGGGACCAGATGGTGTCCCAGGCTGTGTCTTGCACGAACTACAGAACGAACTAACCCCCCACCTAAACACGCTGTTCAACCTCAGCCACTCCACATGCTATGTGCCCATGGAATGGCACACAGCAATGGTTATTCCTCTCCACAAAGGAAGGGCCACAACTGACCCTGGTAACTATCGCCCCATAAGCCTGACCAGCCTGGTCTGCAAGGCTATGGAGCGCATCATCATGGAACTCATTAACAAAGACATTGGGAACCTCCAAACACTTAACTTGACCCAGTTCAGCTTTGTTAAGGGCAGATCATGCCTACTAAACCTGGTTGACTTCTTCGAGACAGTCAAAAAGGCCATAGATGAGGGAAAAATGGTTCACACAGCCTACCTTGACCTCGCCAAAGCTTTCGACACCGTTCCCCACTATTACAGAAAAACTCACCAGACTGAACATAAACCCCTACGTCACGAGATGGGTTACCAACTGGCTTATAGACAGAACTCACACGGTAAGAATAGCGGGCTCCAGGTCCGACTCTAAACCAGTCACAAGTGGTGTCCCGCAAGGCTCGGTCCTGGGACCCCTACTGTTCAGCATATACTTCTCAGATGTACAGGCTAACACATGAGGACTATGGCTAACCAAGTTCACCAATGACTGCAAACTGGGATCCATAATTGACTCTCTGGCTGACATGGACATCCTCAAAAAGGGCCTTACTGAGATGGACACCTGGTGTCAAAGTCATGGCCTCAAGCTAAATGCCAAAAAATGCATAATCCCATTTGGGAAAAACAAAACACCACAAATTACCACATAGGTGGCAGTCCCCTTAATACAGAAGAGGTAATAATAGATCTGGGGACCCAGGTAGATAGTAATCTCTCCTTTGACAATCATATTGCCAAAGTAGTTAGGAAATCCTTCTATGTGGCCCATCTAATTACTAAAGGGTTCACATCTAGAAATAAAAAGGTTATAGTGCCCCTCTACTCATCACTCATTAGACCCATCATAGAGTACAATGCCCCATTTGGGATGTACCTTACGAGATACTTCCAACAGCTGGAAAGACCACAAAAGTACCTCACCAAGAGGATTACTGGTCTCAAATATATGTCCTATGCAGCCAACTGAAAAAAAAATCCAGCTGTACTCAGTGGCATATTGCTTACTTAGAGGTGATCTCTGCCTGACTTACAAAGCCATGTCCAACTCAGAATTGATGGACATGCTCCATCTAAAGAAATCCAAGTCACTGCGAGCCACGTGCTCTAGTGAGCTAAACCTCGCCACAACAATAAATAGAACATGCTGGAGGGATAGATTCCTGTCACACAGACTTCCCATGCTTTGGAACAAAATTCCAAATTACATCAGGCAGAGCCCCTCACTAACACTCTTCAAGAGAAACCTTGACGAGTGGATGGGTAACAGAAAATACACCCCTGGGATCACTTCATTGGCTCTGCTTGACAGAGGATCAGTTAATTATTCAATGGGGAGGCGAAAGCCGACACACTCTGGCTAGGCTTATAAATGCCCTCGGGCAGATAGCCTAGTACCTACCTATGAACTTATTACATTGGATTGTAACAGCTAGGCTTGAAATGACCTCTGAGTCAATAGCCTAGTGACCTCCTATGATCCTATGATCCTAACATGAGCGACATCCTTCTCCCTTTAAGGTTTTTAGAACTGCATATAGTACTTCAGCTTGTTTTTCTGATGTTTCATTCAGGAGTATTGCTACCTTCCTACATGTGGATTCAACAGCCCCACTGGTCATAGGATCATAGGAGGTTACTAGGCTAATGGCCTTGGGGCCCTTACAAGCCTAGCCAAGATATTATCCTCAAAAAAGAAACCTCAGTCAGTACCTGTCACCCCTGTCATTGAGGGACAAAGGTGGAACCCCTGGGACAAATTTGTGGTTTCCCATCCAATCATCAAGGTTGTGCTTGAAGAGGGTCAGCGAGGTACTCTGTTTGACATGTATGGGAAGTCTATTCCAGAGATGGGGCAGTATCTGAGAGACAAACCTGTCTCATCAGCAGGTTTTGTTGATGTTGCATATTAGATTTAGGCCTATCAAGCAGGTAATGCGCAAGGGGTTAGACTTATGGATATGGAGCATCTCTAGTAGGGCAGGGTCTGAGATTGCCTTGTAGGCGAGACACAGATCACCTCTGAGCAATCTCTATGATACTGAGTGGAGTGATAGTGATTTGAGCCTGTCCACATAGGACAGGTGTTGGAGGCCATGGATTCTCTTTGCAAGGTATTTCTGTGGCCTTTCTAGTTGGTGCAGGTGTTTGGAAAGGTACATACCAAATGGGGCATTATACTGAATTATAGGCCTAAAGAGGGAGGAGTACAGAGAGGTAATAAACTCCTTTTTTCTGGATGCAATCCCTTTACTAATGGATGAACCAAGTAAAAGACTTTTCTGACCACTGCCACCACATGATGGTTGAATGTGAGATTGTTGTTAACCTGGGGACCCAGGTATCTCACCACAGGTTGTGCTTAGGTAGTCAGTAGGGGTTGTGTTTTTGCAAAATGGTATGTGTGAAGGCTGCCAGCCTACCAGATAGAATTTTATAGATAATTCTGTCATTTGTAAATATTAATGTAAGCCACAGGCTTGTTGTCTTAAATGGAAAAAATGCTGTTATATGAGGAACTGCAAAAATGTAACAACAGTGCACTCTGCTGACCAAGTAAAGCATGTTGTGACCCTTTGATGTAAACACTGCTTCGGCCGGTCTAGATTAAAGAATTCTTAATATTGTTGTAAGGCCAGAGTTAATGGCCAGAATTTGCATGGATAAATGTCCTTTATTGCTCTGATTTCTGTCCAGGGGTGAAGAATGTAGATGTAGTTTCTGTTAGCCTGGGCACCCAGGGAAGTGTGAAGAATGATGTAATGTGAACCAGGAATGTGATTTTGAAAACAGAGAGAATTAGAGAGCATTAAGCATTTTTGTCTTGACCATCCATCTCAGCACTGCCTTTGCTCTATATGAAAGTTTATCTTAGATTTGTGTTTTTTCTTAGAAATAGCTAGAAACTTTAAAGATTAGACTGTGTTTTTCTGTGATGTCAGACCTGTACTACTGAATTATTTTAAGTATTTCTCTGTGATCTCTGAACTCTTGACTAGCACTGTGTAGTAAAAAGTATTGTCTTGTGTTTTGACTATTTGTTATTAAATATTTTTAAACGCTTTCAACTGTAGCTGTTTTTGTAGAGATAATTTAAGCTCTTTATAGAGTATTGCATGCCTTTGGTAAAATTGTACAAAGTCACTCTAATAGCTTTAGTCCTGGGCTATGCTACCAATTGGATAATAATATTGCACAGTAATAATTGGACACCCTTTTAAGGGCCTTTGATGAGCTGACAAATATTAGTGGGTGGTGGCAGCTGGTACTACCGTATAGTCTGGGAAAATGGGGCACAGCTGAAGAACCTGTGCCAGCCTCCCCCAGGAGTGTCTGTGTGGTTATATAAACTCTTCTCAAAGTGTGTGTGTGTGTGTGTGTGTGTGTGTGTGTGTGTGTGTGTGTGTGTGTGTGTGTGTGTGTGTTTGTGTGTGTGTGTGTGTGTGTGCAAGCTACTTGGGCAGGGACAAGAAGCACTGGTTGGACAGAGAGGGTGCTGGAGGTTTTAATTTGCCCACTAGGCTGAGATCTGGACCCTATAGCTGTGCCAGTGGAGAGTCTTATTGTGGACCTGGAGAGCAAGGGAGTGACCAGCCCCGGACTGACTGTGATCTCTGTTTGCTCTTAAGGGAAATTGCACTTTACTGTGTGTATTTGTTATCCTTTCCTCGTATATGAGACGCCCCTCACTGGTGTTAGTGGTGAGGACTGAGGGTCCTTGATTGCCGGGCCAGGGCATGGGCATCACAGTATGGTAATACATTTTTTGCATTTAACTTAAGGCCATTACTTTGGCACCAGTTATTTGTAGCTGTGAGACCCTCTTGCAGTATGTTAACATCATTTAGGGAGTCAATGACAGCACCCAACTTACAGTTATCCACAAACTTGGTCAGCCACAGGCCCTTTGTCTTTGCCTGGACTTCTGAGAAGTAGAAGCCAAACAGTAGGGGTTGCAGGACAGATCCCTGAAGAACACCACTAGTGACAGGTCTGCTGTCAGAGGTGCTGGTGCCTATTTTAACCTTGTGGGTCCTATCAGTGAGCCAGTTGGCCAAGCACCTGACGGGATAGGGATTAACACCAAGTTATGTTAGCTTTTTGATGATACCCGAGTTGGGGATTGTGTCAAAGACCTTGGCCAAGTCAAGGTAAGCTGAATGTACTGACTTTCACTCAACCAGGGCCTTGGTGATAGTCTCAAAGAAGTCAACCAGGTTCAATAAGTAAGATCTGCCCCTGACGAATCCGAATTCGGTAGGATCGAGTACTTGGAGATTGCCTATGTCCTTGTTTATGAGATCTATAATAATCCACTCCATGGTTTTACAGATCAGACTTGTTAAGTTAATGGAGCAATAGTTTCCCAGGTCAGTAGTGGCACCACCTTTGTTCAAGGGGATGACAATGGCAGTTCTCCGCACTGCTGGAATGAAGCCTATAATTAGGTTGTGGTTGAATAGGGTGCTAAATGGTGAAGCTAGTTCTTGCTGGAGATGGTGCAGAATACAGCATGGGATACTATCAGGTCCCATGGAAGCTGTGTTATTTGCCTTTGATAGGGCCTTTAACACTTGATCTATGGAGATGTGAGGTGGGGGAAATGTATCGGGGATGTCGAGTGGGCCTTTGTGGGGGGCGATAAGGGGTGAGGTTTACGCTGAACCTATCAGCTATCAGGTTGGCTAAGTCAACAGAATCAGTGTAAGTGGTACCATTAAGTACTAATTTAGAACAAACTTGAGCTTTGCCATGAAGAAGGACTTGTGGTTTCCTTTTGTTTTGGAGGCTAGTTTCAACTCATAATTGGCTTTGGAGGTTTTCACTATTGATCAAATTTGCTTGTTGAGGCTGAGGAGGAAGATTGTCCAGTTTGGAATTTGTTCCTTTTTACCCTTGGACAACAGTTTCTTCCTTTTGTTGTAAAGCCTGTTGATAGAGGATGTTGACCAGACAGGTTTGTGTTTCCTTGAGGAGCAGGTTTTAGTTCTATAGGGTATGGCTGAGTCCATGCAGTTGTACAGGTGCTTGTAAACTGCATTGGCATACTGTTCAGCATAGTTGTCTGCATCCTCTGAGGGGGGCAGTGGTGTGAATCTTCTGATACCCTTCCTTAGGAGGTTGTTGAGACATTTTTAGCCTGGTTTTGGATGGGAAGGGGTAGGGTGGGATAGAATCTTTGAATGAGATAGGACGATGACCTGATCTCACCAGTGAAGAGCATACTATGGCAGTGGTGCAGTGGTCACCCATCTTGGTGAGAACCAAGTTCAGAATGTTATCTCCCCTTGTGAGGGATGAAACGAGCTGGTCTAATGTGTTAGAATTGATGAAGTCAAGGAATCGCTGGGTGAGTGCATTAGTGCAGGAATAGCTCACCCATTCTATGGTGGGGTAGTTGAAGTCACCAAGGATCAGGGTGTTAGGGGGTACCTTGATGGAGTCAAGTAGGTCCATGTAGGAGGAGTGGGTGTCCTGAGTCATGGAGGGGGGTCTATAGCTGGCTATAACTTGGATGGGTGTCTTGCCAACTGTCAGTTACACCTGGAGTAATTCCAGTGCATCATGCTGGCAACCTCATTTTGGGATCAGAAAGTGTGAAATGAGGTGTATAACCTGGTAAGGCAGGGGTGCTCTCTGCAGCCCCGAACAAAGTTTCCATGACTGCACAGACATTGGCATCTTCCAGTGTGAGGATAGCCTCCAGTGAGTGCATTTTCAGGTTAAGGTTTCTAAGCAGCATGACCTTCAATTTGCTTTTTAGACAGATCGTTTATGCTGGAAGATTTGTCTTTGGGACATAGCCTAAAAAAGGCACAATAGGGGAGGCAAGAGCCTTGGCCAAGATTCATAACCTCAGCAGTGACAAGTGGAGGCCATCTCTGGCAAAGAATCAAGACCTGTCAGCCATGTCATCCCAGGCAGACAGATACTGGATCCCCTTGGAAAAACACCAGAAACTAAGCCAATTGTTGAAGTCAATTATTTTTTGTTGGTATTGTGGTATCATTCTTGGTGAAGGTAGGATGCTACTTAGGGCTAGTGTCATACGTGCCTGGAGCACATACTCTGAGAGCTCAATCATATCTCTCTTCATATATTCCAAGGAGGTACATCTTAAGTCATTTATACCAGCATGGACAATGACAGAGTCATACTTGTACCTGTGGAGAGACTTAAGTGTGTGCGTGATGTGGTGAATTCTAGCACCTGACAGACAGCTGACCATGATTTCTCTTTGTTGAGCCTGGTGAGGGGGACAGCAGTGTGTCTCCCTACTGAGTTGCCAATGGCAAGTATGTTTGGTTTATTGGTTTACTTTCGCTGCTGTCTCCTCACACAGTGATCCCAGTTGTTCATTTTGAATGCAACGTTTAACATTAAATCCATTCCCAGCTGTTCATTTTTAAACCTGATCCCCACTCACATTCGTAACTTACCTCAGGACTGTCATTCTCCAGTCACATGACATCTGGAAGGATGGAAGAGGAGCTTCTGCCACTTACACCATTATTCCATCATCTTCATCTTCATAGACTTTCACAAGTGAAGGCGACAGGATGCAGAAAATGAACCTTGGTTGCTTATCCACTTCATATGGTTCCCAGCTGCTTATACTTATTCCACAAAAGCTGAAAGGAAATTCATAAAAAATCATTTAAAACAATTACAATTTTAGATAATATCTCTCTGGAGTTTGTAGTTAGAATATATTTTAATGGTTTATATAATTTGTTGAATGACTTTTATACATGATGTAATTAGTGCTAATAAACTCTGTAATAGCCTATAAATTCTGGAATCAATTTCATATAGCAACACTTACATTCCTTGCATGTGGAGTATAATTTGTAAAATAATGTATATCCTTATACACTTTCAATTTGTGTGTCTTAATCTTCTCTTGTGGCATCAAAAGCTATAAGCCCATTCAGCTATTTTAATGTTTAGGGTTCCTAACCACACCATAACTAGAACCAAAACCAAAATCAGCACAGATACACTTGCTCAATCAATTGCTTCAAAATACTTGTTACTTGCACCACCGTGATAGTTTTCTGCTATAATATTTATGATTGTTGTGTATACCATTTCCCCATTTAAGTTGTTTATGCAGTCAACCCAGCAAACAATTGAATGTATCCACAAAACTTTATATTCACTTAATATGTGAAAAATGTCTCCATTTGCATTTACTCAAATAATAGTCTATTTTACCTGAAATACTAATTTTTATTTTATTTATGCAGCCATAGTATGTGTGCACCTACATTTAAATACATATTCGGCAGAATATAAAATTGCTTTGTTTTGTTTGTGCATTTATCATATTCCAAAAAAATAATTCTATATTTATCCATTTCAGCTATCAGTCATTAAGAGGACCTTTCTTAATGTTCCATTTGCAGGCTGTCAGAATTAACCTGATTGTTTCTCATCATTTTACCCCTGTAAATATTGCTTAACACTGTTCCTTTTACAACTACTAAAATAAATTTCACTCTGTTTTGATTAATTACATTTGTTATATATTTATTGTTTTAGTGCATTGACTTAATACATTTTTAGTTGTCCTTTAATAGTTAATGGCTTAAAATGTTTAAACATTACTATTCAAACATTGATTATATGGTGATGGGTAAATGTTGAATGTCAGAGGACTGTAATTGCAGATTTTGTAACTGTGGACCCAGAAGTGTAAATGAGGGGTTCACACCAAGTCAAGGTCCAGATATCTCAGAGTACCCCCTTACTGTGAGCTACAGTGATCTCATAGTTAGTATATATTTAAATAACACAGGGCAGGAGGGGCTGCAGCTACTGTATCAGGGGGTGAAGATGACCAAGCTTCAATACCAAAACACTTAGAAGATGAACATTTTTCAAAAGAATTGTCTTTAATGTCTTTTTTCAAGAGTTTTAATTTTTTATTGCATTTACATGTCATTTATGAAAGTATTTTAGGATTTTAATCATTCAGTTACATACTAATTAGCTTCACTTAATTAGATCATATCATACCATAACCTTCTACAAAAGCTTGCAACAACTCCTTTCTATACGCTTAATCAATCAATGTGTGTTTACTGTACTAGCCACTGATGAATGTAACCAAATGACTGAACAAAATGTCCTTTCAACTGTATTGTTTATTACAACACACTGTGCTCCTTATAGTATATTTATTTTTCACTCCTTTCTTAGCCTTGATACTGTATGTTATTAAAGTTTTGACTCTGTACTGTACTTTATTAACGTGTATTGTATTTACTGTATTTGCTGGGCTAATCTTTGTAGATATTATCTCCCTGGGCCTCCGCTGAAAATGGGATCCAGACCCAATTGGACATTCCCAGTAAACAAATGTAAAATAAATAAATAAATAAATAAATATTATATATTGTAAAGTACATGTCAAACTTCATATACGAACAATATTGTATTATATAAAACACCAACCAAACAGATGGACCCAAGAAACTTCAAAGAAACTAAAGAAAGAAACTGTTCAAACAACTTCATTAAATACGCCACCCATACAAACTAATTAATCACATGACTTGATCTTAAACAGATAAACACAAAGACATCACTACACCTATCCTGTATACAAATAATACGCCACAAAGACATCACTACACCTATCCTGTATACAAATAATACAAAGACATCACTACACCTATCCTGTATACAAATAATACACAAAGACATCACTACACCTATCCTGTATACAAATAATACGCCACAAAGACATCACTACACCTATCCTGTATACAAATAATACGCCACAAAGACATCACTACACCTATCCTGTATACAAATAATACGCCACAAAGACATCACTAGACCTATCCTGTATACAAATAATACGCCACAAAGACATCACTACACCTATCCTGTATACAAATAATACGCCACAAAGACATCACTACACCTATCCTGTATACAAATAATACGCCACAAAGACATCACTACACCTATCCTGTATACAAATAATACACCACAAAGACATCACTACACCTATCCTGTATACAAATAATACGCCACAAAGACATCACTACACCTATCCTGTATACAAATAATACGCCACAAAGACATCACTACACCTATCCTGTATACAAATAATACGCCACAAAGACATCACTACACCTATCCTGTATACAAATAATACGCCACAAAGTCATCACTACACCTATCCTGTATACAAATAATACGCCACAAAGACATCACTACACCTATCCTGTATACAAATAATACGCCACAAAAACATCACTACACCTATCCTGTATACAAATAATATGCCACAAAGACATCACTACACCTATCCTGTATACAAATAATACGCCACAAAAACATCACTACACCTATCCTGTATACAAATAATACGCCACAAAGACATCACTACACCTATCCTGTATACAAATAATACGCCACAAAGACATCACTACACCTATCCTGTATACAAATAATACGCCACAAAGACATCACTACACCTATCCTGTATACAAATAATACGCCACAAAGTCATCACTACACCTATCCTGTATACAAATAATACGCCACAAAGACATCACTACACCTATCCTGTATACAAATAATACGCCACAAAACATCACTACACCTATCCTGTATACAAATAATACGCCACAAAGACATCACTACACCTATCCTGTATACAAATAATACGCCACAAAGACATCACTACACCTCTCCTGTATACAAATAATACGCCACAAAGACATCACTACACCTATCCTGTATACAAATAATACGCCACAAAGACATCACTACACCTATCCTGTATACAAATAATACGTCACAAAGACATCACTACACCTATCCTGTATACAAATAATACGCCACAAAGACATCACTACACCTATCCTGTATACAAATAATATGCCACAAAGACATCACTACACCTATCCTGTATACAAATAATACGCCACAAAGACATCACTACACCTATCCTGTATACAAATAATACGCCACAAAGACATCACTAGACCTATCCTGTATACAAATAATACGCCACAAAGACATCACTACACCTATCCTGTATACAAATAATACGCCACAAAGACATCACTACACCTCTCCTGTATACAAATAATACGCCACAAAGACATCACTACACCTATCCTGTATACAAATAATACGCTCATCAAACATGTATGTAAAGGTACTCATTCAAAAACCAATATACATACATTAAGCTGTTCAGTTGACATTAATTATATAATACACAAAAACCTATATATAGTTACTTTAATATAAATATATAAAAACGCATAAAAACACATAAAACAATTCAAAATAATATGTAGGGTACAGAAATTTTTCACCTACATAAAGGTCTTGCTTTTGTATTATATAATTAATGTCAGTTGACTACTGAACTTTACTTGTTGTTTGAACTACATCTGAAGAAGCAGTTTAACTGCGAAAGTGCTTATGTACCTGTAATAAAATTGATTTTTTTATAGCACTGGAGTATTCGGCCATTTTTGGGTTCATCTGTTTGGTTGGCATTTTATACATTTTCTGTGTTTGTGGACCTGGATTCTGGCGTAGCTTTGTGGTGGTTGTATTTTGTATAATTAATACTTTATTATGTTTAATAGGCATTCATATTTCTAGTTGGGAATCAAATACAAAAATAGTATTTATGTTATATTGAATTGCTATTGTCAAGTGACTGTAATTAATTATGTAGAAGGCCCCCCGTATTGAAATATCAGGACTCCAAGCTTCAAGTACTGACACTCCAAAAAAAAATAAAACAAAGGAAATGCAGGAACAATGTGACGCTTGAATATCACTCTTCTCTTTTAAAATTCCTTTTTGCAGGGGCAAAGCCCCCCACACTCCCAGACTTATATATATATATATATATATATATATATATATATATATATATATATATAGGGTCTATATTAAATCACCGAATGCTTAAAACAGCGAACGGTGATTGATCGACCCTATGTAAGAGAAAGCTTACAATGTTGAAGTGTCAGAACAGCGATTCTTCTTCCAAAGGAAAAAAAATCGCTGTTCCAACAAAAAATAAATAAATAAATAAAAATCAATTTCAAACATTACATTAAGTGGGGGGGCTTTGCCCCCCACACCCCCTCTACTTAAATATAATAACCCCGAGACCGCACTACAATGCCGAAAACAGCAAAGTACCGAAGCGACCAAGCAAATTCTTTCCCAGGGAAATAATTCACTTAACATCTACAATATTTTGCGTTTTCAGCCTTTTAAGTTCAACCAAGACGCATTCGATAGAATGCATCTTCGGTCTTCTAATATAGACCCTATATATATATATATATATATATATATATATATATATATATATATATATATGTATATATATATATATATCAACTGTTACATCTCCATATCTCAGAGAAAAGGGAATATTCCAAGAATTGCCTATTTCAGACTTAGCATATGTATGCCTACTTTTTTCAGCCATTCCTTCTCTTTGTTTCAGGACTTGCTCCAGCGAGTCTCGACATTTCAAATAGTTCCTCCATAAAAGTGATTGTTGCATTGGTATTAAGATTTTATCTTTTGATCTCTGTATCACATTAGATGAAAGTGCTCATTTATTAAATGCATGTGGTCACTTTGAGTGACTCTATGACACTTAGAACTACGCTATGAAGAATGGTGCCTCACATGCCCTTTTCAGTACTATAGCGCCATGGCTTAGTGCTCGCTCTTTAGTTTTTCTTTTGCCTTTTTTTCTGCATTTTTAAATAACCTAACATATGATCTGCTTAGACTGTTAGCAGTGCAGTACAGGTGATCTCTGGTTTTTTAAGGTGGGTTTTTAACCTTTCTTCAAGGTGATTTTCTGCATATTCATGAATGATTCTGAGTACAACGGCAGAGCACATTTCTCCCAGATTCTAAATGCAGTAGAATGTGGGTGGCGGCTTACAAACTTATTTAAAGAGAAGAATACTGACGCCAAAGTCAATTTTCACCAAAGGTGAACTGGCCAAGATCGGTCTAGGCTCTTCCTAGTATTGTTCAGACCACTGCAAAACGGATCCACGGAAAGCCAATGTGTTGTAGAAAAAACTTTAATCAAGACTTAGTGCTTTCACCAAACAAACTGTGGCATCATCAGAGTCAATCAGATTGACTCTGATGATGCCACAGTTTGTTTGGTGAAAGCGCTAAGTCTTGATTAAAGTTTTTTCTACAACACATTGGCTTTCCGTGGATCCGTTTTGCAGTGATCTGAACTGTATTGCTGGTTATCCTTCGTTTTACCCTGTATTGGGTTTTGGCTGTGTTTTTTTTGTCTTCCTAGTATTGTGACTGGAAAAATTGGCACAAACATGAATAAAGAAAATAAATGCCACAACCTCTTTTTCATTCTTAGCATTTCTTTTTGTTATAAATTTGTTGAGTGAATTCCTGACTTGACTTATCTTGGTACAGAGGGTGTCACTGAAAGTCTAAAAAAATCATTTTGGGCTTAAATCTGACCTCAGTTGCTCAGAAGCTGAGTTACTGGTAGTTAAGCAGAATAGCTGTGGAAAATATTTATTTTAAAATTGTGGATGACATCTATCTAGGTGTTGTGTGAGTTCTTCATACGTGGGCATGCTTTCTACTGCATATCTGGAAATATGAAAAATAAAAAAGAAGATGGGTTGCCAACTGGCTCACTGACAGAACCCACAGAAAGTAGCAGACTCCAAATCCAGCTTCAGACCAGTGACAAGTGGAGTACCACAGGGTTCAGTCCTGGGTCCTCTACTGTTTGGTATCTACTTCTCTGAAGTACAGGCTAACACAAAAGGTCTTTGGCTAACTAAGTTCGCAGATGATTGCAAACTAGGAGTCATAATCAAAAATCCAAAAGATGTGGACATCCTACAAAAGGGCCCTCGCTGTGAGAGATGCCTAGTGTCAAAGCCATGGCCTAAGCTCAATGCCAAAAAGTGCATTGTCATCCCCTTTGGTAAAAACTCTGTACCCATGAACTACCACATAGGCGGCAGTCTACTTAACACCGAAAGTGTGATAAGAGACCTTGGGACACAGGTGGACAGTAGTCTCTCCTTTGATAATCGCATTGCCACAGTAGTCAGGAAATCCTTCTATGTGGCACACCTCATCACAAAAGGTTTTTCATCCAGGAAAAAAGAGGTCATTATTCCCCTCTACTCATCACACCCATTATAAGGTACAATGCCCCTTTTGGTATGTACCTCACAAGACATCTACAACAACTGGAAAGGCTGCAGAAATACCTCACAAAGAGGATTACCAGCCTCAAACAGATGCCCTACGCAGACCGTCTCAAAAAACTGCAGCTTTACTCCATCGCATATCGCCTACTCAGAGGCGATCTCTGCCTAACACACAAAGCTATGTCAAACCCAGAGCTGTTGGAAATGCTCCACTTAAAGAAATCCCAGTCCCTCCAAGCTACATGCTCTAGGGACCTAAACCTTTTCACCACAATAAAAGCAACATGCTGGAGGGATAGATTCCTGTCCCAGAGTCTTCCCATACTCTGGAACAAACTACCTAGCTATATCAAACAAAGCTCCTCATTAGCACTCTTCAAGAAAAATCTTGATGATTGGATGGGAGATAGGAAATTCACCCCGTGATCACTTCTGTGGCTCTGCTCGACAGTGGCACAGGAAAATAATTTTCTTGGGTGGCGAAAGGAAGAGTACCTTTTGGCTAGGCTTATATAGGCCCTAGGGCCAATAGCCTAGTACCTACCTATGAACCTAAGAAAGCTTAAAAAGTTTAGAAACATAATATGGTATGTTACAGGCTAGGCTACATCATGTACTATGTGGCGGAAACAAAAATGATGTCAGATTGGTTCCTTCGTCTGCAAAACTTCTAGTATTGCTGTTACTTTTTTTAAAGAAATGAATGACATTAGGTAAAAAAAGACTGCCTTAAAGTGTTACATATCTAGCAAAAACAGGCCCTCTATACTGTGTCAGAAACTGGTTCTGATGTGAACTGTTGTTAGTACAGCCTGTTACCACAGATACTGGATGTGTCTCTGTATTAACACTTTGTATAAAATAATTGATAAGACCATAGTTAGGTTTTGCTTGATTTGGCAAAGTGAACCACCAAGCAGATTGTCAGGTTCCATGGAACTTGGGTTTTTAATTTTTTTTTCTTTTTATGGTAGCTTTTATTACATTTTTAACATGTTTCTCTGAGGAAGCCATTCTTATTTGACTGGCGAAAACGCTGTATCTGGTGTTACAAATAAAATATTTTTTGCGTTCAGAACAATCTACGCTTGTTGGTACGATTTGTGGATTCGGAGCTGTTTTTCTTTTATTACATTTTTAGTTAGATAAGAAATATTTTCTTTTTATTTATTTATTTATTTAACATTTGGTAACTGTGAAAGTACGACTTGGAACAAAGCCATTTTTCAGTGGAGGCCCGAGGAGAAACACTCTAGATGCATGTCTTTGTAATGTGGGAGGAAACTGGATCACCCAGAGGAAACTCACATGAATGCAGGGAGGACATGCAGACTCTGCACACAAGGCACTCCAGCTGAGAATTGAACCGGAGAACATCTTGCTGTGAGACAACAATGCTACCACTGCACCTTTTGTATCTCTATTACTATGACATACGTTTTACTTGTTGTGAAGTTTGCACAAAAAGTTTTTCCATGCACATTTGTTAATGCCTGCTTACCCAAAACTGGATGCATGGTACAGCATGCAGAATCAGTTTACACATGAAACAACAACTGTAGCTGATACCAGACTGGTACAAAGACTATTGGATCTGTCCAATCAACTGCAACACATCTACAGCAGCCTGCTAGCTCTATGTTATGAAGGGATGCAGCCCTGACTGTGGCTTGGGTGACTTAATTTTGGGTAGTGAATATAGGTGCAGAGAAGTCAGCATAAGAGAATGAGAGTGGATATCTGAGGTTGGCTCACTTATTCTAGGGATGAGGCTCAAGGCTCAGGCTGCTGAAACCTGGTGCGGTTCAGATAGCATGGCAGCAAGGCATCAGTTGACAGAGGGTTCCTAAACTTTCCAAATGTTATTGTTGCAATGTAGCTGGGAATAGATATGTGTGTGGGAACAGGTAAGGGATGCTATGCCCAGTACAGTAGTGCCCACTTTGGTGGTACACCTGTCGGCCACCTCAAAGAGCTATGTAAGATACAAACTCTCCAGTCCACCGTTATGATGTCCCCTCAGTGGCTAGCTCTCATTCCTTACAAAGAGCAAGTGGCTGATTGTATGAAAGAATGAAAGGGACATTTGGTCTCCAGGGGACTGGTAAATGGTGGGGTACAATTTTGACATATAAAACAAAAAAGTACATCTGAAGCACCTGGAAAGGGTTAACAGCTGTATTACTACATGTTCAGTTAATCCCAAATCCATCATCTCATCAATATCTCATTTTCAACAAACCTAGATTATTAAAAGCTGGCAGATAAGTTTAAATTCCACAAGCTCATTCATACGTGTCCTTTTCCTGATTTGTCTTACTACTATCCTAGTGTCATCCATCTATGAAATGAAGTGCTTCATCTTTTGAGAAAAAAGTCACAGTGTATCTATATCTATATCTATATCTATATCTATATCTATATCTATATCTATATCTATATCTATATCTATATCTGTATCTATAACTATATCTATGAAATGAAGAGCTTCATCTTTTTAGAAAACAGTCAGGTTATCTCTATATCTATCTATATATACACACATATATATATATATATATATATATATATATATATATATATATATATATATCAAAATTAGGATAAAGTCCTACATCACTATCTTCCAAGCAAATGGAATATTTTCTCTTATTATACATGTTGCATGCAAAGAACATTTATATTTAAAGATGCAGTAAAGCTTTATTGTCTCCAGTCCAAAAGCTGCACAGCATATGGTATTACATTGTTCTACAGCAACAGCACTTCCTATAATAATGTCTAATGTACTTTAAATTTATATGTAATTACTCCATTTCTGTTGGCCTCTCCACAGCTTTTCAGTGATATTTATTATATTGATCACTGCTGCAGTATCCTTAGCTGTATAGGTTATATCCTTCGAAGGATATAACAGACAGCCGGGTTCCACTGTTTCTGGGTACCTTCCATGTGCCCAGACTGTCAGGCAGCTCGAGCTGAGCTGACTGAAACACAGGTTTGGGCACAAAGCTTTTTAGAGCTGTACTGCCACCAATATGCACTCTCCTCTGAGGCCTTTGAAGATGAATAGCTGGCTCGTGCTGTTCCTTTGCTGGGCAGATAAGTTCCCTATGGGAGATAAAGCTTTTATGGAAAAGTATATATTTTAAGTTTTTATAAGTATATTTAAGATGAGTAGAAAGCTTTTATGGTTTGTAGATTGTCACTGACACTCCTTCAAATCATTTTTACAGATATTCTTTTTAAATGATGTAGTGTGGTTGTTTTATTATGTTTCTGAAGAAGCTCTGGTTCATAATTAAATAGAACAAAGGTACTAAACACTTGTGTCTGGATTCTGTCTTTCCCACCTGTCTTGTGTTTCAGTTTCTGAATATCTCTAATACCTTTACAGGATCTCTGGTTATTTTTCTTGTTATAGGCTCCTTAAGTTTGGCAACAACCATTTCTACCTTCTGTTGCCTAAGATGTTGTACTAAAAGATTTTGTGCTCTGGTGTTATTATCAAAAAACAGTTTTCTAACAGCACTCCTTCTAAACTCATAGGTTCATAGGTTCATACTATGCTATCTGCCCTAGGGCATTTATAAGCCTAGCCAGAGTGTGTTTGGCTTTCGCCACCCATTTTAAATGAATTTTGCTATGCCCTTTTTCGAGGTTAGTATACTGTGCCTCAGTCTAACAGTGGCACAGAAGTGATACCCGGGGTAAACCTACGATCTCCCATCCATTCATCAAGATTCCTCTTGAAGAGAGTCAATGAGGGACTCTGCCTAACCTGGACTGGGATTTTATTCCAGAGTGAAGGGAACCTCTGGGTTATGAATCTGTCCCTCCAGCATGTCCTATTTATTTCAGTGCTGAGGTTCAAGTCTCTCGAGCGCGTAGCTTGATGGGATTTGGATTTTCTGAGGTGCAGCATGTCCATTAATTCTGGGTTGGACATGGCTTTATACATCAGGCACAGATCGCCTCTAAGCAGGTGGTATGCCACTGAGTAGAGCTGGAGTTTCTTTAACCGGGCAGCATATGGCATCTGTTTGAGCCCTTTGATCCTCTTGGTGAGGTACTTTTGGGGTCTATACAGTTGCTGCAGGTGTCTGGTAAGGTACATCCCAAAAGGGGCATTGTACTCAATTATGGGCCTGATGAGGGATGAGTAAAGAGGCACGATGACCTCCCCTGATCTAGATGTGAATCCCTTCATGATTAGGTGGGCTATATAAAATGTTTTTCTAACCACTTTGGCCACATGGTTTTCAAATGAGAGATTGCTATCAACTTGGGTCCCAGGTCCCTAATTACTTCTTCCGTACTTAATGGATTACCAACTATGTGGTAATTTGTGGGCACTTTGTTTTTGCCAAAGGGGATGACTATACACTTTTTGGCGTTTAGCTTGAGGCCATGGCTCTGGCACCAGTTGTGTGTTTCTATGAGGCCCTTTTGTAGGATGCTTGTGTCAGCTGGAGAGTTGATTATGGCGCCCATGCATATTTATTAATTTATTTGACATCTTTGACCGGGTTAGTCCATCTGAGCTTGCACCCATTTTCAGCAGAGACCCGGGGAGAAAATCGCCAAAGTAAAAAAAAAATTATACATAAATTACACTAAAATAGATTTAGAGGACAAGTAATACAAGACAAATCTTTTATGGTACAGAATTAAAAAAGAGACAGGTTTACAAAACAACTTATACAAGAAAAAAAACTTATATGAAAGAATTGTACAGGCAAGATGTACAAAGTAAAGAATAACAAATTAGAATAAAAATACATTAAGGTGTATAGATTACAAAAGTTAATAGGTAGCATATTATTTTTCTTGATACGGTATAGTTGAAAATGGGAAGTCAAGTTAGAAGTGGGTAAAGAAGAAAAATGAATTTGGCCTAAGCAAAGTTAAAAGATGTCGAGGAACTATGAAATGGAGGTCCAGCAGTTTAGACTTAGAAGATGATTAATCAAGAGTAAGCTAAAAGTGAAAAGGGAAATATGAGAGAGAAAATGATGAGGAAAGGGCAGACAAGAAAAGTATAAGACTGCTAGTTATATTACCCAGATACTCCCTCATTTTCTCATTAGCACTCAACAGTTATGCCCCTTCTTGTTCTATGAGATTCCCCTTACTCTGAAATACTTTTGTTAGTCTCTCTGAATAATTCATGTTACTTCTTAACCATATTACTTTTTTAATTTCTACTCTACTTTTAAATGTCACTTTCATTTTATCCCACTTACTAGCTATAACTTCTGAAGAAATGTCTATCTTCCTTAATAACTCTCAAATAATTTCCACTACCCCTGCCTTAAATTATTTTCTTTTTAACAGGTAGGCAGGAAAGCCCCACTGTCTCCTTTTTACTTCATTATTCTGAAATTGTATCTTACTTGTTATTAGTGAATGATCTGAAATAGTTATTGAATGTGTGTTGAAGCTGTCAATTAAATGCACATGTTCCTGTAAAATGTAATTTATGTCTGGTGTATCCCAGTTAACCTACTTGGCGAATAATGTCCACATTTTCCCTGAGTTCCTACTACTGAATTCACATCTTCCATATCAAACATTTTCATAAATTACCTCAGATATCTACCTTCTTTTATTATATTTCCCTTCTATGTACCCCCAAAAATACATCCTCACTGTTGCAAATCAAGTTCCAGTCCTGAACTATAAGTAATATTCCCTGCTGAAAGCTGATTATTTCTCCCAAAAATTTCTTAAATTCCATAATAGCAGTTTTAGATGAAATAAAAAGACATGCCAGCATTATCCTCCTCCTACATTGCCAGTAGGCCCTTACTGTCACAAATCTGACATTATTATCTTTGTTCTTCTTCTATCACTATTGGAGTCCTTCCAGCAACTAGTATAATGTCCAAGGAAGTGTGGATGGTCCACACAAAAGCGCTTACTTCTTTGATCTTATTTGTTAAATAAACACATTTTTAGTTTAAGCCGTGCTTGTCGCTCACCTATATTTTTTGGTTTTGTTAACTAGTATAATTAGTCTACTTTTCCTTACCATGATATTCTGCTGACTATCCATCCTGAAATCCTTTCTTTGTAAAATTCCCATGCTTATTTCTTTCCAAATGTGTCTCATGTAGCAATGGTATTTGTGCTCTGCATTTCTTAATATAATTCAATACTCTTACTTTTTTGTCTATACTTGTGAGGCCATTTACATTCCAAACTAATATGGATTGCACAGCCATTATGATAACAAGTTATTATTCCCACTTATTATACAAGACAACTTTTTTAAATGTTTATTTCCAACTTTCGTGTTATATACACACTAATGTTTGGCAGGTTGGTCTTTTATCCAGTTGTTCCTTGTCATCTCTATTTGAACTTATGTAACATTTATCAAGACTTTTTGTTTTAATGAAAATGTTTAAAAAAAATCCCTAGAACACCCCATAACCTATTAACTTAAAAAAACCCACAAAACTACATACATATTCAAATAATGATATTTAACTCTATTGATAGGAACAATTGTCCCAAATCAGCAGCTGCACACATAAGCATTACCTAACCCAAAATTAAGGTTATCTATGCAAAAGCATATATTACATCATGTGCTCTCACTTACACTGATTGCTGCCTGTTATTTTCTAATTTCTATTCAGTTACTTAACTATGGGAGAAAGAGGAGCAGCCTGCACATTTAAAGCTACTAGTCACAATACTGCAAGAAAGCAAATTAATGTAAAGCATTCTGGGCCATATCAGTTTAGGGAGCTGAGAATGTGAAGACTGCATTCCAAAAGGTAACATTTGCTGAATGACAGCTCTGACATCCTGTAGTTTTCTAGATATTTCAGAAATATTTTTTCCTTTAAGAATGTTACATGATTTTTCCATTTTCATAAAAACTGGATACAGTAGAGTGCTTATGGAAAATGATTATTCATTGTACACCAGGCAAATATATCCTAGCAATCAGGGAATATTGAATGGCATGTGTGAGATTTAAGCTGCTCAAGCTAAGTGATTCACTAATGAGCTTTATGTATCTATTTTCATCCAGTTCAGGGTCTCAGAGTCAGAGTATATCCAACAAGAAATGGGGATAAGGTAGGGATCAGCAATGGATGCATTAGTGGTCAGCTGTAGGGCATACATATACTCTCACATATACATGCTCATGTAAATTCCAAGGAACAATTTATCATTCTTAATCATCCTGACAGAATATCTTTGGAGTTGGTGAGAAAACTATCGACCTAAGCAGAACCCTGGTCATCCAGAAGTGACCATGGAAACAACACATAAAAAGGCACCCATTTAAAACTGAACTCATAGTATACTGAATTTAAATTAATTGATGCATTGAAAAAGAGCCTTGCTTGACAGCTTTGCATTTTGATCTGTCTGCGCTATTAAAACTTTGATGGTGTACTCCTTGCTTTGTTCCTTTGGATTTTTGTTATTTGTAGCTGTGAAGTACTTTAGTTCCAGGACTTGGTGATGTTCTTTGATTTTAAATTAATAGAGACCATCACTGCACAGAAAAGCATTAAAAACAGCTGGTCATTTACTCAGATTTATACCACTTTATGTATTACACAAATATTATAATCAGAATGGAAGGAAAAAGAGATGCATTCAAAAATGTACTTTTTAACAGAAGGCACGTGTGGTATGAACAGCCACTGTTGAAATGGTGGCAATAACTGGCTGTGACTGTGCTATTAATCTGTGTACATTTATTAAGTGAGATACAATAATACAGAGATGTATTTATTATTGGTGCATTTTAAAAACATAACAATTGCAAGTGGAAAGACTGTTGGTATAGTACATTACTTCATAATAAGGAATCTGAGGTCACTAGAAAGGATTGTTTCCATGGCAGATAATCAAACTCCTAATGTATTGCCTGGCTGCACACTGCTGGCCATTAAATGTATATGCCCAAAAGTGAGCTGTATGTGAGGTGCCCAGAGAGAGAGAATGAACCAATATATAGATGGATTGAGTCAGGGCATGTGAGTAATGCTACAGTACGGAAGAAGTAATTAGAGATTTGGGGACCAACGTAGATAGTAATCTCGCCTTTGATAATCACGTTGCCAAAGTGGTTAGAAAGACCTTCTATATACCCCACCTTATCACGAAAGGGTTCACATCTAGATCAAGAGAGGTCATTGTGCCCCTCTACTCGTCACTCATCAGGCCCATAATTGAATACAATGCCCCTTTTGGGATGTACCTTACCCGACACCTGCAGAACTGGAGAGACCCCAAAAGTACCTCACCAAGAGGATCATGGGCTACAAACAGATGTCCTATGCAGCTCGACTAAAGAAACTCCAGCTCTACTCAGTTGCTTACCGCCTACTCAGAGGCGATCTATGCCTGACGTACAAAGCCATGTCAAACCCAGAATTAATGGACATGCTCCACCTCAAAAAATCCAAGTCCCTTAGAGCTACATGCTCCAGGGAACTAAACCTCAGCACAAAAATAAATAGGACATGCTGGAGGGACAGATTCATTTCCCAGAGGCTCCCCTCACTCTGGAATGGAATCCCAATTCAGGTTAGACATAGCCCCTCGCTGACCCTCTTCAAGCGAAATCTGGACGCGTGGATGGGAAATCGCAAATTCACCCCTGGGATCTCTTCTGTGTCCCTGCTAGACAGAGGCACAGTAAACTAATCGTAAAAGGGTACCTTCTGTGACCTACTTTACAGAGGCACAGTAGGCTAATCTAATAGGGAGGCGGAAGCCAAATACACTCTGGCTAGGCTTATAAATGCCCTAGGGCAGATAGCCTAGTATCTACCTTATGAACCTATGAACCTATACAGTAACTATTGTAACATCATGCATAGGTCTTAGCTTGTATAATATTTTGTGTTAGGATGATATACTAATACTGCTACAGTGTGTACAGTAGCTCTGTGTATAAATATGTGCTTATATAGGTAGGTGGTGTCAGAGTATTTGAGTAATAATGCTACAGTATGTGCAACAACACCATGCATAAATCTTTCCTTTTGTAGGTTGTGTCAGAGTAATGGAGTAATAATGCTACAATATATGCAATAAGACCATGCATAAATCTGTGCTTGTCTAAGTAGATTGTATCAGAGTAATGGAGTATGTAAAAACACTGCACATAAATCTGTGCTTCTATATGTGGATTGTGTCAGAATAATGGAGTAATAATGCTGGAGAATGTGCAATAACACAATGCATAAACCTGTACTTGTATAGATGGACTGTATTAGGATAATTTACTAATAATGCTACAGTATGTGCAGGAGCACTATGCATAAATCTGTGCTTGTATAGTTGGATTGTATTCGTGTAATAGCATAATAATGCTACAGTACTTGCAGTAACACCATCCATAAACCTGCAGCTGTAGATCTCTCTGAAAAGGTCCATTAAATAGTACCTCACATAGTCACATGTGGTGAAGTTTAACATGAAAAATGCAGAGTTACTTTTCATCTTCAAGATAGGGTAACGTCTAACTTACTTTTCACTAATAAAACCATGCTTCTATTCCTCCTAAAGGAGTCGGGATTAAAAAAGCTGACAGTGATGGAACAGATAGATGTATGCACAGTCAGGGGGGTAGATGCATGAGCATTCACATCAAATTATATCACTTACTAGAGTGTACAGCAACATTAGAAGCATGTAAATGCCTCAAATACACAGATTTCTGGAGAACATACATATGTGCAACACTTGGTGGTCTAATTTCTTTTAGGTTCCTTGTCAATGCTTGGACATCTGCATAACGGTACAATAAGAAGAAAAGCATGAAGTAAGATTTATTTTAGGAAGTCTGTATTACATCTACCCCTCAGCAAGTCCAATTCCGAAGAGACATTGATGTGCTATTGCTGCTTATTATATGACAGAAAATGTAATTAACAGATAAGCAGTAACTAGAAAATAATGTAAGATATCTTAAAGATTAAATAAGAAGCAAATAAAGCAGAAGCAAAGCAACAATCCACAGAGTAAACGCTCGATTATTAAACACACACAGGAGGTAAGCGCTTTCGCGTATAAATGCTTCTTCAGACCTATAAAACCAACATAAAATCACAGCAATATATACACACTGAAAAATTCAAAACACCCAATAGCAGAACTCGCTTAATTGAATACAATGTTGCTCTTAAAAACATAAAACTTAAAACATAACAATAATTAGATCCCCCTTGTTTACTAACAGAAGTACTCCCAAAAGAGTATAACTTAATAATATGACAATGCAATTTCAGTCTAACATTCATTTCGGTATTCTACGTTTCTTTAGAAAGGGCTTAATAGAAGCTCGTTCATTAAGTCCAGCACCTCTATCAGCTCTTAGTATAATCATCCAGTTAGTCTCTCTGAATTCTGTATGATTACGTATATCACTCATTCTTATACTGGGACTAATAACGTCAATAACCCTGAATGTAAACTGATGTAATTCTCCTTGTTCGCTGACATGTTTGGATAAGGCATTACACTCACTGCCCTTCCTAATACTATACATATGTTCCCTGTGATTAAATAAGAAGCACCACAGGATGTTATTTTAAGTGAGAGCTTTATTGTTATTTATCCTTAGATGAAAGGAGGGAATGGGAATAATATAGATTGCAAAGTAAGAGTGTGGATCGCAAGCCTTATGATTTGTTTGCTTCGTGTCTGGAAGCTCATGACAGAACATGACATTTTTTTAATATTTATTTATAGGACAAAGTAATTCTACAGCTGTTAGCTGTGGTAGTCATTTGCTTTCATGTGCATTTTTTCCTGTGACTATGAACATCTTCCAGCTCTGTCAGTTGTTACATAAACTATTTTTTGCAAATGCTGACATGATATTTCCCACTGAAAATTATTTATCAGAGTGATGACAGTGAGTTTCCAATTCTGATCTCAATGCTCTGCTATATCCATGGCAACTGTTACACAATGTGATAAAACAATGTTCTGAGTCAAATGTCTTCTCTAAAATGATGGTCAGTCATGTGTAGTCCATCTCTTTCCACTGGTATGCATAGAACTAGAAACGATACATGGGAAGGCACTGAAAAACATTTCAATAGCATTAGCATGACCTAGACCACAGGTGCAGACCTACGTTCTTGAAGAAAGGATTGAAAGTTATGATAGATATGTTGAAGTACCACAGTCACTTCCAGAAGAGTCAAGAAGCATCCCTTTCTTAAAACAATGGAAGAAAAGGAAAACAGAGGTATAATACAAATATAGAAATGACCAGCCAAGGGGCAGTACTTAGTCCACAAAGCATGCCAGTCACATGGCAACTCTCCCTGTGAAAGAAGTGATTTCAAATCTATGTGGAAGAATTCAGGCATAGATGAAACACACCTAAACCGATTTTAGAACATTATAAGGCTGTTGGTTAACCGCATTAGGGAACTGATTAACTAGGTAGGGATATGAAAAGACCTCACTAAACCAACAGGGGTCATCTGCAGTTAGAGCTTGTGTTTCTTTTTATATAAGCAATGTGTCTGAGCTAAGACCCACAAGTATACTAGCTCTAATTTTTACAACACTAAGTTGTTAAACTCATCATTACTGATAAAAAAATCATGGCTGCACTTGGAACTGTGTCTTTTTTAAAAACAGCAGAAGAGAATCATTATCAAATTAATGTGCAAATATAGTTCCTAGTGCAGAACAGGTCACGTATGACAGCTACTAAGTACAGTGCCTTGCATAGCTCTGAGTAGCATTCATGGTTTAAACATGAAGTAGAATTTAAAAAGTATGTGTCATGGTAACATCTCTATACTAGATGTGTCAAAGGTAAACTGAAACACCAAAGAAAATCAAGTGGAGGAGGACAATTAGTGTCCTTAATTGAGTATGTAGATCCTTTAGAGAATAAATATGTAGGTGGTTCATGAACGCCAGGAAAAAAAGCAGCATGTATTTATGCTCTGAATATAACGATTTAGGAACAGGGGAATGGATGCTTGGAACAATGAAAAGAAAGTCTGGATATTCCAAAGTTAAGGTAAGAATAAAGCATCATGATATGAAATGCAAATGTATGCCATGAAAGCATGAAAAGGGATTAAAATCCACAGGAAATCATTTGCAAGGAATATATGGAAATGAAAATAAACTTAAAGCTCTCCAGGGGAGAGGTGATATGGAATAACATGGAGAAGTGAATGATTATAAACCTAAGATGATATTTCACATTTTATTCCAAAATATAAGGGAATGAACTGATGAAATGGATATAAGCATACTGTCATTTTTAGAACTCTCCGACACGAAGACATGATTTAAGAAAATTATATTGCTTAAGAAACTGAGCTTGGCTGTTTTTTTTTTTGGAATAATTACTCATGACTCATGAGTTACCTGCACAAAATGATCTGCTGTTGAAATATAGGAATTACGTATCGTGAAGGTAGCTTTTGCATCTGTTAGTTAAAATTGATTAATATCTACTAACTAGGGTGCTCTGTTACTAGCTAGGTTATCCTTTTACAACACAACTGAAAGTATCTTTCCTAAAACTGTATCTACCTCCTTTGAATTCTGCTCTGAGACATTACATATCAGAACTATGTGCAGTCTTCAGGTCATTACACAGAGAGCAGCTTGCTAAATCCTGCAAATGTACCTGCTTCGCTGATACATTTTAAACTGTATGGAGCTGTGCACTTAGCTATGTGCCTACTTACTGTGCCTCATCCTGACCGTGAATTGAATGTGAACTTAGTTTCTAATCCTAATTGCTTATATTTTCATATTTTATTTATTTTATTTTATTTGATATTTGTTTAGCGGGGTGGTCTGACTGGGTCTACAGAACCCATTTTCAGCAGAGGCCCGGGGAGAAAAGCTTCACATACAGTACAATACAAATACAGTATAAACCAATACAATAAAGATTACATTAGAGATACTATACAAAAAAATAAGCTGAAAGAAAAAAAATGCTACAAGATATTGTAATATATCACTACACATTTAAACAGTTCTATACAGTTAAAACATTACAGATGATAATAGTCACTCTCTTCATACATGATGTAGAAATAGCAGCCAGAAAGTTAGTGATGCAGACATATAGCAAGAGAGAGTTAAGAAGAATAGAAGCAATAAAGCCCGAGCAGTAGCTTAAGGATTTGGTATAGAAGCAGAGAAGGAGTTTGAAAAGCTTTAGGATATTGCAGTCTGTGAGGGATTGAAATGTGATAGAACTGGAAGATCTGAGCATTAGGCAGGCTTTATGCAGGAGCAGAGCCATGTATTTTTTAAATGATTTTTAAAGAAGCTTTGAAATGGGTTAGGCCAGGAATAAACTTGGTAGCTAGAGGTAGTGAATTCCAATCTATAGAGACAGACTATGAATACAGAGAGTGACCAGGTTTTCTTTTGGGTTTTGAAATAGCGAAGAGATTTTTGTCTTCTGATCGTAGGGATCAATTTGGTGTGTAAGGTACAACTAGATTTGCTAGTGTAGGGTAGGCAGTAGGTTTGAAAATAAGGTTGTGCAAGGTGGATAGCTGAATAAAGTCAAGTTGATTGGGTAGTTCAAGCAAGTTTAATTCTAAGAGTGGTTTACAGTGGTGTGTCTGGTATCTAGAGTTTGTGGCAAACTTTGCAACTTTGTTGTAGCACTGTTCCAACTTGATTAGGGTAGAATTTTGTAAGTTACTTAAGATAGGGGCACCATAAGAAGGGAGGGAAGTAAAAATGTTTTTGCAAGGGTAGTTTTGGTTGCTGCAATAAAAAAAATATTGTTTCTATATAACCCGTGGTGGTGGTGCTGCGATAGTGTTGTCACCTCCCAGTAAGACGCTGTCCAGTTCAATTCTCAGCTAGAGCGTCTTCTGCATGGAGACATGCGTGAATGGGCATACCTTCGTTGAAGGTTGTGCGTCAGGGTTGGTAACTCGGCACATAAAAATCAACTACCAATCATTAGCGGACCGGAGTTCCGCTGTGGCATCCCCTAACCGGGAAAAGCTGAAAGACGCAACATTGTTTCTATATAAGAGTCCCAGTTTTTGATGAGTTTTCTTTATATTTTGCTGTATATGGGGGGGTCAAATGAAAGCTTATTGTCAATTGTAACAGCTAGAAGTTTGGTTTCCTGCACTATTTCTATGGCAGTGTTGTCAGATGCAAGGATGTTGAAATGATCAGTGACAAGGGAGGTGTTTTTGGGATGAAAGAGCACTAGTTTTGTCTTCTTTGGATTAAGAAAGAATTGGGGCAATTCTTAGCCAGGATTCAACTGCTGTAAAGGACTGTTGAGTTTTTGAGAGTAGTTCTGGTAGTGATTGAACAATGCTGATTATGGTGAATCATCAACATATTGAATGAGGGTTCCAGGGTGAGAGGCAGTGTGAAGGTTGTTTGTGAAAATGTTGATGAGTAGAGGTCCTGGGATGGAGCCTTGGGGGACTCCAGTAGGGTTGTGGAGAAAGGGTGAGAGTTTGTTTTACCATTTCACTGCTTGTTTACAATCCTTGAGGTAGCTCTGAAACTATTGTACTGTGTTATGGGAGAAGCCTAAGTTAGACAGTGTGTTTAAAAGTAAGGAGTGAGACACTGTGTCAAAGATCTTGGACAGATCAAGGAATACTGAGGCTGTATAGCATCTTGTATCTCTGGCCTTGTTCATGGTGTCCGTAAAAGATAATAGGGCTGTAGCTGTGCTGTGGCTAGGTCGGAAGTCATGTTGGGTTTTGGTTAAAATATTATTTTGCAATATATATTGCATTACCTGCTGATGGATACCTCTCTCAAGAATTTTGGATATGGGTGACAAGATGGATATAGGATGGAAATTGGATGGATCAAAAGAGTTGCCTCTTTTGTGGATGGGGTGATGTGAGATTGTTTCCATATGTTAGATACTTCTGATTTGGATACAGACCTATTTATAAGGATACTGATTGGGTAGGCAACTGAGTTAGCAGCCGGTTTGAGGTAGTATGGGGGGAGATTGTCAGCTGAGGTAGAGCAGGGTTTTAGTTTTTGTAGGAGTTTCTTAATGGTGTCAGTGGGTATGGACTAAAATGAAAATTGGGTTTGTATGACATTTTGTTGAGTAGGGGGGTTAGTAATGACAGGGTTAGAAATAGTTGATGGCCTGGGGTTGGTGTCTGAATATGTTGAAGGTGGGGGGGGGGGGGTCCAGCAATAGGGTTGTTAGTTAATAGGTCCAAAACTGATTTTTATGAAGTGCTTGTTAAACTTTTCAGTTTTGTGATGGAGGGGTACCTGGTGATAGGGTGTACTCTCTATTTTTTCCAGGGTTAAGTAGAGAAGATATGGAGTGCCAAAATTTACTGGGGCTGATTTTATGCTGGAGTTGAAGCTGGGAATAATATGACTTCTTACCTCTGTTGCTTAGTTTTGTCACTTTGTTACATATTGTTTTGAAATTAACATGATTTTGTTCATTTTTGTTTTGTTTCCAGGTTGACCAGGCTCGGTCCCTGTGCTTCATCAGGTGTTTACATTCCTTAGAGAGCCATGGTGCTGAGTTTGATTCTTTTCATACAAATGGGAGCTAGTGACTGGAAGTTTATCAAGCTCATCTGTGAAAATATCTGCATATTCACTAACATATTCTGTGTAAAACTATACCTGTTGTTCAGACTTATATGGTGGACTTCTTTTCTAAATGCAATCAGTCCCATTCTCAAGCTGTCTTTGAGACCTAACAATGACTGCACGTGTCTTTTGACTACATAAAACTGCAAGTCCCAGCTGTTCGCAGCAGAATGGCATGTGAGAACTATTGCTCCATCAGTTTGAATCTCTTCACCACCATAAGCAACTAGTTTTGCACACTTTGCTGAATCAAGTCTCTCATCGGCTCTTACTGTGGCAAACATTTCTGCTGATATAACATTCCACATGGATCCAGGGTCTACTTTAAGCTCTATGGGTTTTCCATTAATCCGAACAGTACAAAATATTTCACTCTTTGCTGCCAACAGATAATCTACTGTGTTAACTGTTGCATTAATCACAGAGACACCATCAAAAGAGAAAGTTTGCTCGCATCTCTCTAACTGATCTACTTGCTTCTTCTAGTAAAAGTATGTGCCACTTTAGACTTACAAAGCCTTGTGAAATGATTTATGACATTGCTGACCAAAAGCTAATCACTCCTCTAATTTGGGTTCATGGCTGCCTCCGCAAGTACGACAGCTAACAATGAGATTGGGTGTTGCATCCCCATTTGGTTTATATTTCTTTTCATCTTAGCTTTATGTTGTACACTATCAGCATTCACACTGACAGACACTGCATGCACATTTTTCTCATTTGTAAGAATATTTATATGTTTTTCTGTAAGCTCGTATATTTGACAAATCTCAATGGCTTTGCTCAACATTGAATCACTGTCTTGAAGCAAAATCTTTCTCATTGCATCATTATTAACACCACACACAATCCTGTCTTTTATCAACTCATCTCTCAGATCACCAAATCTGCACCTTTTTGGCTTTATTTCTCAAGTCAATAATATATGCTGCTATAATTTCACCAGGGTTTTAATTTCTTGTGTAAAACATGTGCCTTTCCATTGTAAAATTCATTTGAGGATTACACATTTCTCTAAATTAATATTTTAAGCCTCAAGGTCTTCCCATATTTCAGCCTGTATCATGATATGGAGGTTCTCCCCCTCCCCTGTATACACAAATGAACATTCCCTTTCAATGGCTTCTGAGCCAGCTAAATTAAGAGGTATGAATGCCTTTGTACATGCATCTTTATCAGAAAGTGCAGCCTGTATGGAAATGCCATATTCTTGCTCAAACACTCACCAGTTCTCAGCAATATTATTATCAAACATCAGCGGTCCAGGTGTATGAAATTGCTTTGCCATGACAACAAAATACGTTTAAATATAAACATAGACCAGGTACTTGTAATTATGCTCAAATGCACAACAATCTCTCTGGAAAGGCATTACTTTAACACTGCAAATACTGCAAACACTCAAAACAAATTCTGCAAATACTGCAAAAATTCAATTAATGTGAAAAAGTTGTACATTGTGAAAAAATGCGGTCATTTTAGCCCTTTGCACATTTTAACACTTCAGAAATTATTTCAAACACTTTTGTATTTATTTCGAATACTTTTATCAGGATGTCAAAATTTCGGACATTTTGTTTATCTTTGTAGTTATTTAAAATCTTTTGAATGCTTCACCACTTATTCAGAGACTGAAAAATCATTTAAATGAGTTCAAATACCTTTTGATAACCACTGACCTGTTTGCAAGTTCACCCCTGTATATTCCTCCAATTCTAACTGTGTGATTCATGGTTTGTGAGCTGCTTCAACTTCGGATCCCACTTCTGACACCATGTTGCATGTCTGTTGTATTCAAATGAGACACTGAGGCACTGTGATGGGTTCATGTTGTTTATTGTATATAAACCCATCAGGAACTGTAACTGGAACATTTATTTAAGCTAACTGACTGACTCATTACTTCAAACACACTCACATGTGCATCTCCATTCATGCCTGGTTTCACTCTGACTGACGATACAAAATGGCACTGATCTTACACATGCTCAGTAACTTATATGTATGTGCTATCTAGCTACAGCGGCTGACTAGGTACACTACACACAATGATCTACAATAAAGACAATTACTATCTTTCTTTATCTATAGTAAGAAACTAAGAGATAACACCCAATATTAGTCTGGTTTTATTCATAACTATACCACCTACTCTGATCCAATAGACTTTGGCAACATGTTAGCAACAAATCCAGTGAGAATTTTACCCCAGAGAAGACTATCCAAAGCTCATTTATCCCTGAATTTCTCCGACCCCAGTCATCACTAAAGAACATGGTTAAACATGCTCTGATTCATTGAATTATTTCTTGTTTAGCAGCTTAGAGATTTTACATATGTAACACAGTTGTTTTTATTACTGTATACTTTATTCTACATCCATGTAATTTTCAAAGCATGATTGTTGCTGTCTGTTATGCATTTCTGCTTTTGTCTTATGCCATTATTTCATTGTTTTTTGATGAGCTGAGCTTGACATTAGTTATGTGGGTTCAGTGCCCTACCCTGGTAAACACATTAAATAAATAAACCAAGTTCATAGGTTCATAGGCTCATAGGTATATACTAGGTTAACAACCACCAGGGCCTTTATAATCCTAGCATTTCAACCCAGTCCAACCCAACCCAATCATGGGTGTTTATTATCAGGGGGTATGTTATTTAGGATGTTTTTAGAGGTTATGTGGGGGGGGGGTTGTTAGCTTGGGCATTGCTGTCTGCCTCTACTGATCAGAGACATGGGGGACTGACCTGGGGTCAATTTCCAATTTCCCATCCATTGGTCAAGTGGTCAGTATATTAACAGGACTATGTCCCATTTTTTGGTATTTTAAAATATTTCAATATTTTTCTGGAAGATATTTTCTTAGGTTTGTGAATACATTGAGATTCCTTGTTAGAATATTATACTCTTGAAGTCTTTCTTCAAATTTTTTAATATAATTGTAGAAAGCCTTCTTACCAGAGGGTTATATCACTGGATATTGGAACTCTCTAGCAGATGCCTATTTTGCTGTAGTAACACAAGCATTACTGCAACATATTTCTTTGATTAAGTAAATACACCCATATTCTATAGATAAATATGCCACCAGTTACTGAAAAAATAGCTGTGATCTACCTATTATCTCTACAACATCAGAGCTTTAAGTTCATATCAAAGTGCAAGTGCTTGTATTTCCTCCATAAAATGTCTCTTTTTAGAGGGACTTTCCCTATAATCTCATCGATGATAACAAGCACTGCATTACAGGTCAGCACATGAACTTTGGGTTATGTAATGTCATCAGTGCACACGTCACTTGTTTACCAGTTTATCTGCTCTTCATAACACATGTGGTATCTACTTTGTCAGACACTGCTGGCTTTACAGCTTGCGTACATTTACTTACAGAGGCTCACATAAGGTTGTTTGCTTACTAGCTGTTAGAATGTTAATTAGAATCTGTAGAGAAAAATTAAAAGAAAGGCTGTCTTTGCAGATCATTAGTATCTTAAAAAAAAGTAATGTTTTCTAATGGAAAATAGATATATGCTAATTAATATTAGAGAGTAACTGTTTTGAATAAAACTACTCTGCATCCAAGCAACACTGTTACTTGTTCTTCTTTCAGCTTTTCCTGGTTAGGGGTCACCACAGCTAATGATTGGCAGTAGATTTTTATGGTGCCGAGGTGCCAGCTCGACGCCCAACCTTCAACGAAGGCACGCCCATTCACACATGTCTTTCGAATGCCACTCGACCGCAGGCAGGACATGCAGACTTTGCACAGGTGATCCAGCCGAGAATCGAACAGGAGAACCTCTTGCTGTGAGGCGACAATGCTACTGCTGCACCACCGTGGATTTCAAGCAACGCTGTTACTATTTTTCATAAATTAACTGAAGAATAATTCATGTGTATATAGGTTCACAGGTAGATACCAGGCATGCAGTCCATGAGAACGTTGAAGAGCCTTACCCAAAGTCCAAACTGCCCTACAGTTAAATGATTTGCTCAAGGTCACAAAGCAAGCAAGTAGGGGCTGTGAGAATCAAACTCTGCACCACAGGAAACAGCTCATTAACAGCTCGTACTCTTAATTTTCTGTGCTTGATTCATGGTGGTGTATGCATATAAATTATTTCCTGCTAAGTATTATTTATGTTGTTACATTTATTTTCTAAAATAAACTCTAGATTTGCTGTGAATGGAATGAAATATACAAAGCAAAATACAAGATAAGGCAGAACATGTGTGACATTTTTATGCATTTCCTGATATAACTAAAGCATAAAATACCCTAGGGAAGCCAAAAACAAATGGATGACCAGGTAGGCTGCCTTAATTAAGGTATGGTGGGATGTCGGTGAAGAAGCTGGGCTACCGGTAAAGCGTTGAGAAAGGCTATGCATACCCGAGTGCTTGTGGTTGAAGGCTGAATAAAGCCTTTAGAAAGGCTTCATATACAGGTCATAGTTCCAGCTGGTCAGGTCGCCTGGTGAGAGGAACCGCTAGTGTGGCAGCTAGAAATCAAAGATGAAACACACAGAAAAAACAGGCAAAACAACGTAAGCGTGAAGCTGGGAGCTCTGCTCGCCATAGTGGCAAAAAATCAACGTAGTCGAAGTTCAGATTCTAGAAGGTCATACGATTGTACTTCTGGTACTTTTTACTTCAGTAAAATAAGACCTTCTAGAATCTGAACTTTGACTACGTTGATTTTTTGCCCCCACGGCGAGCAGAGCTCCTTAGCCGAGTCACATTTACGTTGTTTTGCCTGTTTTTTCTGTGTGTTTTATCTTTGATTTCTAGCTGCCACACTAGCGGTTCCTCTCACCAGGCAACCTGACCAGCCGGAACTACGACCTGTATACGAAGCCTTTCTAAAGGCTTTACTCAGCCTTCAACCACAAGCACTCGGGTACGCACAGCCTTTCTCAAGGCTTTACCAGTAGCCCAGCTTCTTCACCGACATCCCACCATATCTTAATTAAGGCAGCCTACCTGGTCATCCATTTGTTCTTGACTTCCCTAGGGTATTTTATTTGTGAAAATTTTTCCTCCTCTGCATAGGAGCTTGAATACCCAGGTCCCACAGACAATCATTTTCCTGCTGGATATAACTAAAGCACACACATTTACATTAATTCTAAAAGGTTTTTAGGGTCTCAGAAAAGCTTACTATAGTCCTTTTACCAATACTTTAAGAACTCCGAAATATTTAAAGTGATTTGCTGGTTTCAGATACTACTTCATGGCATTTGCTGAGTTATGTGGCACTATGCCTTTTTTGTGCCGTCTTTTCTTATCCCTTTCTCTTATATTTTAATAAAAAAAGCTTCTTATTAAAGTCATGACCCAAACAAAATAATTTATGCTATCCCACAGTGACATCATATTGGGCAGGCGGGGGTGTGAGATACATGCATAGAATTTAATGGATGCGAAAATGCTGTGCCTATTAAAGTCTATAGATGCACTTCATATTTTTCCTAGCCTGAGGTTAACATTTATGGTTTAATCTGTAAGGCGTTTAGCTAGGGAAAATGCAAACTTAAAAGTATTTTGGAGTGAAAGAGTGTCCTAAAACCTAATCTGATAGGTATAACATCCATATGGCAGTTTCCGTACCACATACCATGGTACATGGATAACTTTTTATTGGCAAAATTGTATTCATGAAAATAAATTAAAAAAAATCATGGTACATTCAGATCAGTTTTACTTTTTTTCTGTTTGCATATCATTATCTTGTTTAAGAAACTATGCACTACAACATCCAATATCCGTTAATATAAGACATTTAAACTGCTTACAGAATTCTACTGAAATTATTTTTGGCCCAAGAGAGCAGACTGATAGTAGCTAAAACAAAAGACAGGAAAGGCTATAATGAGGTCCATTAAGAGTGACTCTGTGATCATGGTTGATGCCCAAGATTGAGGGGAAAAAAATCCCAAAACTGGATGAACTTTCATGAAAGTAGTACTTTTGGTCAATGGTCAGTGACAGCTCACATACTATACCCAAACATGAAGCATGCAGAAACAGAAACAATTTATTTTCAAAGTGGACACTTTTATTTCCTGAACAAAAAATGTAAATATCCAGGGTAATCATGCAACTTGTTCTCTTCTCAAATACTGCTCCTTCTAAGCAAATAGTCCCCCCTCCCAGCAAAAAAATGGATTCTTTTCTGCAGGCCACTCCTTGTTGTTGTGTCATAGAATCCCCTCTTAGGAGGAAAGACAAGAATGTGTCCCCCTGGGTTGGTATGTACAGTCTGGCTAGTGATATACCACTGTCTTTGCAACATCTGATGGATTATGAATTTTATTACACTGTGGTATGTGCTACAAAATTATGTAAAAACCCAGTTTCATTGCTCAAAAATGAGTAGGTAATCACTTACGCTCTAGCTCATAACTTGCAGATAAAGCCTAGTCCTTACATTGGATGTCTTTAGCATTCTCAGACCAAACAAATCAATAACTGCTAAGCAAAGAAATGCTGCCATTTGCTTTTCCTTGTAACTGACAAAATTACCTCCGGCTGAAAACAGATACTAAACAGTAAATATATATATATATATATATATATATATATATATATATATATATATATATATATATGTGTGTGTGTGCGTGTGTGTGTGTGTGTATATATATATATATATATATATATATATATATATATATATATGTGTGTGTGTGTGTGTGTGTGTGTGTGTGTGTATGTATATATATATATATATATATATATATATATATATATATATATATATGTGTGTGTGTGTGTGTGTGTGTGTGTGTGTGTATACATGTAAAAGATGTATTCCCCAATATTTTTGTTCTTTTTCATTTTCATATACTAAACCTTAAAAAGTACAAGAACATTCTTGCTCCCTCAATACTCTCATCAGATGATGCATGTTTGATCTAATGCTTCGATCAGTGTATCTCAAAAAGCAAGCAAATACATACGTAAACAGTTAACAACATTACTAGCAATCTAAGACAAATTATCTCTGCATTCTGTCACTAATGTATTACATTCTGGTTACAATGTGTCTTGTTCTAATGGTTACAAGCTTAAATCTGTAACAAAGCATTGCACCTTGCTCTTGTTTCGGATATTGCACTGGTCTGTAAACTTTTACATTGACTATCTCTAGAGTGTAGGAACTTGAATATGTAATTAAATGTTACAGGTAATTATGATAATCTTCCTACACTATTCTATATTCACATTGTCTGGTTATTCTGTTTGTACTTGGTCAGTTACTAAAATTGTTCTTTTAAGATAAATGCATTACCGTTTTTTTTTAAATTCACATACATAAAGAAAATAGAATTTGTCAGTTTTTTCCAGCTATAGTCAGTAGTATGACTTGCAGTTTTACAACTGAGATTTATGCAACGGCTGTCTCTGCTGCATTTGATTTTTCTATTGCTTTTCTTCAGTTTTACTCACTTGGTCTTTGCTGAAAGTGGTCTCTTCTATCAAAACATCCCTGTAAATAAAGCAACAATTAACTGATAAACAAATAATTAAATACATTTGCTTTTAATGTATATACTTAAGACTAACTAACTGGTTGTGAAAGGCTATGAGTGCAGTTTCTAGGTCTAGGTAAAATAAGACCTCAGCTCACTTGAGGGAATTAGAAGTTAGCTGAAGATTTTGAAGGCCTTCTTAGGATTTGGGTGTACTGAACATTAGGAAAGTTTATTTCCTAACAGACTAGCAAACCACTGTTGAAGGGTTTTCATTGATAAAGTTGTATCTTGAGGGACAGAAACCAAATATTCAAGATTATATTCATCCAGTAGAATGCAGAGTTTGAGGCCATCCTAACATAAGGGGTTGTTTATGAGAATAAAGGTACATCTGCCATAAGCATAAAGGTTTATCTTCATCAGAAAAAATATGTTAGACCAGAGAAAGTAGGAAGGTAAGCCACACCTAAGCAGGTTTTGCCTGAACTGCCTTTCAGACTGCTACACAAAGGTTTGTACAGCTTAGTATATAACACACAAAACCAGTACAACCACTTAATCTATCTGAAGCTAGGAAAAGGGTGCAATGTTATAGTTGTTACTCAGTGGCTGTAACTGAATAACAGCAAAATAAGCACATCCCAAAGGTCAGTAATGGTTATTACACTGATGTCACTTTGTTAAGTAATGTTGGTCAATAGGGATTATCAGACAATGGCCGGGGACTGGGTCCAATGTATGTAACACTGCTTCACAAAATCTGTGACAAACTACAGATCTGGGAGGTGAATGGCAAACCAGGTCACCTGAGGTAAACCTACACAGACACAGAGAGGACATGCAGACTGCACATGGTGACAAAAGACTAGACCAGACAGAAAGGACAGCTCATGATTTAAAGACAATGTATTTACCTACTCATGAAAAGTATGACATCATAGCCTACATGAATGGGTGTTTTATAAAAATCTATGCTTATGAATTATAGCTTTATCCTTTTCCTATATATGGAAAAACAATGGTGTGGTTTAAATATATGGTAGTTTTATAAGTTTTTATGAATTGTAGATTTAATCTTTTTCTTTTTTTACAGAATAAAAATAAACGAAAAAAATTACCAGTAACAGCGCCAGACAGAAACAAAACCAAAGGCTGCTAAAATCCTTCTATTCATTAATATGATTAAAATCAGAATAAGACTAAAATCTGATAAGCGCTGTCTTCCCAAAATATAAAAGGTACTGAGACTTCTTCAGATAATAAAAAGTCATATGGCTGTCACTTTTATTCCATCCTAAAATCAGCTGACAATGTATGAATCAGTTTGGAGCCAAAACATTTAAAGGGCTATACCCAACAAAATCACCTCATCTATTCCAAGCCCTTAACTTAAGTAAACTATTAACAGAAATATTTTCATTTAAACCCAGTGGCCTAGATGCATTCAACAAAAGTTGCCACTATAATTCCTGAGTCTCTAAAATTAGTGACCAGGCACCACCTCTTGGGTCAATACTAACCTTCTCAAATATAGCAAATTGAAACATATGATCCCTGTTTCTTTATATATATATATATATATATATATATATATATATATATATATATATATATTTTACAATCACATAGTCAATTGCACTATGTGCGATCAACATATGTGCATAAATCAGGTAGCAGAACCATTAGTGCGAGTACTATATTGTCGAACCTTACAATACCGAACAGACGCTATAGCAAGGTTTGACAGTGTAGTGCAGATTGCACTATAGTGGGGATTGGGAAATGTACCCTTTCCTCAGTGTAGTGTGATCTCAGAGTTTGTATACATAAGTAAGGGATGTGGGGGGTGCAGGGGGGTTTGCTCCCTGTAAAATATGTTAAAATATGTTTAGCGGCTAAGAGAATTTCAGTAAAGTTGTAATGTTCGACATTCGACTTCACTGAAATGCTCAGTTCGGCATTTACTGTGGTCAGTGTTGTGCTTTCTGAACATTTTCTTCGGATATATGCACTTTCGGCCATAGTAGTGTTGAACATGTGATAGTAAACCTATATATATATATATATATATATATATATATATATATATATATATATATATATATATATATATATATATATATATATATATAAAATGCATTAGTTGACTTTTTTTATTTATAATATAAATATGCTCATAAATACAGGACTTCAACTTCCATTCAGTTTTTCCAGTATAATAAGCCGAGCATTTTGAACAAAGTGCCACATATAGTACTCCAGATGTTTGACAGTTGAAGTTACCTTGTATTCTAAAAACTTTATTCATCATGTTAACTTCACTGCACACATGTACAAAGGCACATTGTGGGCATGCTCCACATTTACTCATTTTTCCTTCCATTTTTTTAACCAAATCTACCAATTATTGAATATATTCTTAACATTTTGTCCGATTTTTATAAATAATTTTTGGACATGCCCCCAATCGATCAAATAATTTCCGTTCATACTGGAATAAACTCTAGTTCTTCTGAAGAATTCGACTTATATCACCTCTATCACTAGAAAATGTAGTGATAAATCCAATTTTATTCATAGGTTCATACTAGGCTATCTGCCCTAGGGCATTTACAAGCCTAGCCAGAGTGTGTTTGGCTTTCGCCACCCATTTTAAAATGAATTTTGCTATGCCCTTTTTTGAGGTTAGTATACTGTGCATCTGTCTAACAATGACACAGAAGTGATACCCGGAGTAAATCTATGATCTCCCATCCACTCATCAAGATTCCTTTTGAAGAGAGTCAATGAGGGACTCTGCCTAACCTGGACTGGGATTTTATTCCAGAGTGAAGGGAGCCTCTGGGTTATGAATCTGTCCCTCCAGCATGTCCTATTTATTTCAGTACTGAGGTTCAAGTCTCTCGAGCACGTAGCTCGATGGGATTTGGATTTTCTGAGGTGCAGCATGTCCATTAATTCCGGGTTGGACATGGCTTTATACGTCAGGCACAGATCGCCTCTGAGCAGGCGGTATGCCATTGAGTAGAGCTGGAGTTTCTTTAACTGGGCAGCATATGGCATCTGTTTGAGCCCTTTGATCCTCTTGGTGAGGTACTTTTGGGGTCTTTCCAGTTGCTGCAGGTGTCTGGTAAGGTACATCCCAAAAGGGGCATTGTACTCAATTTTGGGCCTGATGAGGGATGAGTAAAGAGGCACGATGACCTCCCCTGATCTAGATGTTATACATTTCCTTATCCAAATGACTTTGTGAATGTCCACTTATTCCATCCTTACCTACTTCCAGACAAGTCTCTTCCTGCACATCCTCTTCCAAATTCTCCCGTAAGTGGACAGATTTTAAAATATGGGCAAAGTGGCCGATCTCACGTTTCCTAACAACCTCCTGTTTAACTGCTTGAATAAGTGAAGTAGGATAACCTCTACTGAGGAACATTTCCTCCAAAATATTACATTTGAGAATAAAATATTCAAATTCTGACTCCATTTTAGTAGCTCTAACCGTTTTTACTAGCATGAGAAAACAACACCACTTCCTTATGTTTAGCATAACTCATATAAATAGCACTTGAAATGTATTCTGGGAAAAAGGAATAAAAGCAAGAAAACAAGATCACATTACCAAGGCAGGCCCCATCATCTGCTATTTTGAGGGAAATACATTAAAATTGTAAAGGAAGCACTTGGAGTGATTTTGAGGCATTAAAATAATATAGCTCAGAAAACAAAGACACAATTAAAAAAATATATGTTTTTTGAGTTCTAAGATAGAGTGTTACTTTAAGATCCAGCCTTAATGAAGCATTTCTGGACTACAGAACACAGATGGTAATAATGTGTTAACTCCATGCAAATATATAGGCTATTAAAAGTGGGGTACCCAGTGGATCAGCACTCGGACCAGTCCTCTCCAATGTCTTACAAGTGACTTTGCAGGAGTTCTTGAAATAAACTTTTACATTTTTATGAATGGCCTATAGTTATATAACAGGCACATACACAGAAAAAGTGTAGTCAGAATGAGAAGTGACTTGGTAAGAGTGGAGAAATTATCTAAATTAGGGAATATTAAATAAACGAAAAATGCAAAATAATGTATCTATTAAGCAAATGTACTGGGGAGGGATAAACAAATAATAGGGAAGCAACAGCAAATGAAGCAAGAGGCCCTGGGTAGTCACATCCATCCATTCATTTTCCAGTGACCCCATTTATCCTTTATAGGAACACAGGGGCTTATCTTGGTTATTCTGGAGAGAGCATTGGTCTGTCAAAGAATGCACTTGCACATTCACTCACAAACTACATGATATACGCACACACACACACACACACACACACACACACACACACACACACACACACACACACACACACCTAGGCAGTTTGGAAGAGTGACAGTCAAGGCAGTATATCCGTTTGGGGCATGAGAGGAAACCAGAATATTTGCAGAAAGCCAACATTAATACATGCAGGCTCTAGAGAGAAGGCATCTCAGCCAATAACTGAACTGGAGAAGATGTTGCTGTGAAGTTGGAGGACTATGAGATGTACTACTGGGATACCGGATAATTCGATCAGATTCCAGAAATATAGTCAAAAAGTGTCAGACAGTAATACAGAGGGCAGCCAGAATATTAAAATGCATGCACAGAGAGAACATTATAAGAAAAACAGCAAATAATTATCCCTGTATATAAATAATTGAAAATACACCCATCTGTTGTATTGTACCCAGTTTTGAAGATCTCTCCAGTATAGAGACAAACAACAAAACAGAATCAGATCAGAGAAAAATCACATGAATTTGTCCGTATCTTATATTAGAACCCATATAAGGACTGACCAGAAATGTTTAAATTATATAGTATTGAAGAATAGTGTCAAAGAAGGGCATAATGAAAACCTTTAAGTACCATGTGGGTACCACTTTAATAAAAACCTGTAGCTGAGAATAAGAAGGCTAAGTCTGAAGTCACAAAGTAGATTGCATAGTGGAGATAAAAATAAGCACTTTTTTCTTTTAGAAAATGTGGTGAGCAACTAGAACATCCTTATGAAGTGGGAGTAAGGACAAAACAGAGACTGCCAAGAAGGAATTATAAAGGCCTGAAGTGATTTTTATGAGTAGTAGAAGGACCAACTGCTGTTTAAGAAGTATTCGTTGCACAATAGGCCATTGTATTCACTGTAATTTGTGTTGAGCTAAACTTGCAGGAGATGTTTGACACATGATAGTGAACCTGTAACTTCCGTTAGTTTCATAAGTGGTGACATTAAGTTGATAACCGAACATAACAATGGTTTACTTTATTGAATGCTACTAGAAAAACAGGTTTTAATGAAGATTATAACTTTAAACCTATCCTCAAGAAGAAATATTTAAAAAAATAAATGTCATGTGATTTATGATGTCATGGGTTTTTTTTCCTGTTTAATAACTGGGTTTAACTTTATTATAACAAGGAACTTTCATGCTTAAAAGATGCTCTTTCAAGTCATTCAAAAAATAAAGTTTTCTTATATTTGTCTTTCTACATGGTACTCCTTTGTGAGGTATATTTGTCACACAGTTATTTTTTTTGCTTATGGTTTTGTCTGCTACATTTTGGATTTTGCTTATGGATTTTATGTCATCAAGGTGTATTATAAACAATGGAGGGTTTTCATGTTAGCTACATTGCTTCAAAATTCTTGCTACGTTAGTTTTAATCATGGTGTTTGTTGCTATTCACTGCAAAGCTCAGCTAATATAAGCTTTCCAAGCCATTACAGTGTAGAGGATGTCAAAGAAAAATATTTGTCTTAAAAAATCGGTGAACTACAGCTATAAAGGAAGCTGAACATTAAGACAGAAAGCCTGCTGCTGAGGGAAGACAAGCTGATGAGTAAACCTGGCAAACATGAATATATCTGATATCCTGGAACTTTGTAATAAAGTAGGTAGGGGGAAAGTCCCACTCTGCCATCTAGTATTACATTTAAGCCAACATGAAAGCCCCTTGGACATCTTGTGCAGTAGTGGATGAGTTCTACTGACCAGTCACAGACATTGTGAAATCTGCGTGATGAAGGGGGCAAAACAATTAAAACTGCAGCCAGCATCTCTAATGACTTGTGGTATTTGTAATTCAGGTGTTGGATATGAATTTACATATCCCAGAGAAAATATAGAATCAAAAGGATCTCAAAGGATAACGAGACATCTAATAATTCTACTAGCAAAAAAGGTTTCAAATGACAGAAAACTCTGTTGCAATATCTGAGAAGAAAAAAATATATCCATAACCCGATGTCCCTATTAACATGCCACTAGTAGTAGCAGCACTGACAGCATTCTCAGAATAATATTTCATAGTGCTTGGGTTCAACTCTCAGCCAAGAGTCCTGCTTCTGTCTCACAGCGGGTTTCTACATATTTCACTGACATCAAAAGTAGAGCATCCTGATACATAATACCACACTAACCTTTGTTTTTACCTTTGGGAGTGGTTATAGTGTTAAGTTACAATAGCAGTGGCAACCAAATACAGAGGACATGGCAAAAAACCTGTTAACACCAAATGTCTTAAATGTCGAATCTGAAAAAGATCGTGGAAAAATAACTATTTATGAACTGAGCTTGGCATTGATCAATAACGATAAATGCACTGCCCCAGTAAACAAATATAAATAATATAAAATAAAATTTCCTTTCCAATATTAACAATACCCCCACACCATAACACTAGATTTGTCTGAATGGTGGTAATGTTACGGGAAGGTTTATGTTTAGCATGTGTTCTTAAGGCAGGCGCTACCACTACAGAAGACATGTTCAAACACACACGAATAAAACTACACTATCATCTTACCTAACCCCAACACTAGCCCTAAAATATACACACTTGCAAGCAAACACATAACATCTATCGTCTTACCTAACTCCATACCTAACCCTAAAATACACCCACAAGCATGCAAACACATAACATCTATCCACTTAGATAACCTTGGCCTAACCCTAAAATATGCACACTTGCATGCAAACACATAACATCTATCCACTTACCTTATCCCAACCCTAACCCTGTCACCCAAACACACGCATAAACACTCTCACCCACTTGCAAATCCCACTTACTTATCTCGACAAAATATACCTTTGAGATGTCCAACATTCAAATATTTGAATGTTTGACAATCTCTATCACCTCTTGCTTTTGTCAACCAAAAGTATGGTTGACAAAAAGCAGAAGAACCATATGGGTATGTGACATTTAATCATCAAAAACAGAAATTACTTCATTACATTTGATAGAAAAATGCGTAAGGCTAGAGAAAATCAGTGCTGGTGTGGTTTGTATCATAGAAATCGTAATGCAAATTAGTGTTGATTCGTAGTTGTATCTTGCTAATGGCCACTGTTGTGTTGTTTCTCTAGCTCTATCTCTAGAAGTCGGCATTTGTGCACTGGTGATGATTCACTGGGCGAGGAATTTTCTCCTTTCTCTGTGGTTTTGCAACAGCAGAGTTAGAATACTTAAGTGAGGGAGGTGTTTGAGGTGCAGGGGGGCTTGACCCTTGGAAAAAAGATGTTTTGGAGGAGAATTTGCTGCACATGACTTTTAAGATTTAATGTGATTGGACTAAGTGTGTTTTCACTACATGTTTATTAGATGAAATTTTTAGATATTTTGTGATTAGATGAGTTTCTTAGAAAAAAGTAATAGACTCTATATATATATATATATATATATATATATATATATACATATATATATATATATATATATATATATATATATATATATATATATATATATATATATATATATATATATATATGGGTCTACTTCAGAACAATGAAACCTCACAACACCGAAGACTAAAACACTGAGCCCAAAACAACGAAACCCCACAACACCGAAAACCACGTAAGTATAACACACATAAAAAACATACACAAATACATATACAACTGCCCCAAACTACCAACCACACCACCCTACACTACAAATAGGCAGGGGGGCAAGCCCCCCTGCACCCCCCCCCACACACCCCTACTTTAATATTCTAACTCCGAGATCGCACAAACAGACACACAAAGCAAACTCACACCCACACACTACAGTCCCTCACACACACACACACACACACACACACACACACACACACACACACACACACACACACACACACACACACCACAGTCACAACACACACTTACACACAGCACTACTCCTCACAAATACACTTACACATGCATACTCACCCACAGCAGAACGCCAAAAGCGCTAAATCAAAATCCTGTAAGACCGGGATTTTGAATTTCGCGCTTTTCGGTGTTGTGCAGTTTTGTTGTTTTGGTCTCCTTCAAAACACTTTTGTTGTTCTGGTAATAAAATAAGACCAAGGAGTTCAGGCAGCCGGGTGATGCCACAGCAAACTCACTCACAATGTAATTCCACGCTGAAGAAAAAAGATGATATGAATTCCACAGCAATAATGGATAATTTATAGTGAAAAGAACACAAGCACAAAACGAATTTACCCGGGTTTCGTCCGATAAGACGAACTTCTTCAGAATACACATTGTTGTTACTACCCCACTTAAATACACAAGTCACACCCCAATTAATTACTTAAAATTCAATTAGGTTGTTAACCAAATTTTATATACAATTGTATTAAAGTAAAATATCACTTCAAATATATATACATAAAATAATACTATTAAAATTAAAATACAAATACATTAATGAATAACATATAAAATATGTATGTGTGTATTAATATATAATGTTTTAATAACGCTACCCATATCCATTGTTATAGTATATGATTCTTAATATATATCACATAATATATGGGTATTATAAATGAAACACGTTGAAAAATAGCCGCACAAAAGAACAATAAACTGAATGAAGAAGGCAGAGAAAGCACAAAGTGAACACAACCCAAAAATAGCGTATAATAGATTTAATCTCCGCTTTCGTTAAAACAAACTTCTTCAGAATACAAAACACATAACCAGACACATCACTTAAATATACTAATCAATCAGTACATCATGTGATTAATTGCACAATTAATCAAAATTTAAAAGAGAGATACTATTAAATCAAAACTAAATAAAAACATCGTAGATGCTATTATGACAGTAACTCAAGTAAACTATTTCTGTCTAAATTTTTAGAAATGGAAAGTTTACGATGTTTTAAAAAACATTTCAGACTAATAGTTTCATTTAACCAGGGGGGGTTATCAGAAAATAGTCTAATCTGCCATAAAACCTCTCGTTGCTCAACATAATTCTTAAAATCACCGGCTCTACCATCATGTGTGCATATTTCCAAAACAGTGAACATAAACTTTTTAAAGTTAATACAAGAAGTTGAATGTTTATATAAAGCATTGTTATGGTTTTTTGTCTTGATGGCATATAAATGTTCCTTAATACGTGTGCCCAAGCTTCTAGTGGTCATACCAACATAGTAACATAAATATAAATGAAACAAAAACATACTATTAACTCATTTACTAACTTTAAATGTCATTGTATCATTAATAACATTATAGTATCAATTAATCCAAATATTGTATGTACTAATAAAAAATTGATAGTAATAATGTTATATGATACCAATAATATGAATATCACAATTCATTCATATCATTACAATATATTAATAAATATTAACTGTTAACAGATTTTTCCATGAATGGAATGTATTTAAATATATGTGTATAAATTCTATGAGGTATCATGTTGACTCTAGCTGCTCATGTCTTTATTTCAAATATGTCAATGTACATATATATTTATTAATTAATATTTTGAATAACTATTTTAATATTAAATACCATGTCATGGTCTACCCTTGATGTAATTGTTTCTAAGAATGGGTTTGATACTACAATATTCATTCAATCCAGGCCAGTTGTATGCATTCAATAATATCTGCCACTTTAATTCATTTACATCTAAATCATACTTTGTATGTTTCCCCTGTGCATCATATTCTATGTGTTGAATAGCACAAAATTTAAAAGTATGATTTTTATTGGATTGTATGTGTCTGGCAAGGGCATTCGTGGTTTTCATATGTTGAATATCTAGCAGAGGCTCTTTTATCCTGTTCCTGAATCGTCTGCTAGTTTTACCTATATAAAATGCCTTACAATTTTGGCAGAGTGCAACATATATGACATTAGAGGTATAACAATCAAAGTGCCCTTCAATATTGATTTTGTGGAAGTTAACCACAAGTCTGTCATTTGTATTTTTAATATGAGTACAGACTGTGCATCTCCCACATTTGAAATTACCAACTGACCTGTTAGTTTTATGCCTATGAAATTCCATCTTGTTCTCAAAGTATTCTTTAAAGGACATATCTCTTTTGTACACGAACCTAAGTTGTCCTTGAAACATATGTGCCATATTTGTATTTGTTGTATCTTTACTAAAACCGTGACATAATATGGCCTGATATGTTCCTATGGATCTCTTATTTTTTACTTCCTGCATAACTTTTTCACAAAGGAATTTTGGATAACCCCTATTAAGGAACATACTTGCCATAAATTCCAATTCCTTAATAAATTCCCCCTCATCACTGATCATCCTGGCCGCCCTGACCATCTGGCCTTTGACAACTGCCTTTTTCTGATGGTCAGGGTGCCAGCTGTTGTAATGAAGATAGGAATTTGAAAACGTCGATTTTCTATAGATATTAGATTTCAAACTACCACTGTTCTTATTGTAAGTTAATTCGACATCTAAGTAAGTAATATTATCATAGCCAATGTTGTGTGTAAATTTCAGAAATCGGACGTTATGATTGATGTATTCAAGGAAGGCATGTAATGCCCTTTCATCATTATCCCAGACGATAAAAATATCGTCCAGGTACCTGGAATACATTTTGATGTGTTTCTGAAATATACTTTTGAATACGTAATTGTATTCCCAGTAAGTCATTATTAGGTTTGCATACATGGGGGCACAAGCTGCTTGTTGTTCTGGTCTTTTTGGTTTTTTGAAGGAGACCCATATATATATATATATATATAGTATGTATGTGTTGTGTGTATGTACTGTATGTCACTCACTCTCTCGTTCACTATCTCAGTCTATAAAGCAATTTGTTGTACTTGCAGTAACAAAAACTGTCTCTAGAACCTGCTTTTCAATATTATGTTGAGGTTTTTTTACAGGGAAGAAAATAAGTTGTTTAGTGCGTGTTTCTAAGGCAGGCACTACCACTACAGAAGACATGCTCAAACACACACCAACACACACTACTAAACTATATGATACTGGGCACCACTCTAAGATGATCTGCATAGTTTTAATGATGATTTTTTTTTTTTTTTTTAGTGAGTAAGTGATGTGGTCATTCCAGGCAAGTATTTTACTCAAAGATTAGCCTAATCAGTACAATGGAACAATTGCATTCATTGATCTGGATACAATACCTTTACATATAAGCTATGCAATAAAAAAGATTTCCCTGCAATGGTAGATATGTGATGATCAAAGAACACTCAGTTCACTGTCAGCATTGTGTCCCAGAACCCTATCTATAGGATCAAGTTTCAGGGGTATGTTAGCAATATGATAAATACAAGGGGAGCCATGCTTTCGTAAGGATATGATTATACACTTCTTGGCATTTAGTTTTAGTGCATGATTTTGACACACCAACTACTTGTTCAGCACAGGGCCTTTTGGAAGATCTTGGTATACTCTAGGGAGTTTGTGATGGTACAAATCAAAAAGATAAGCTGTCCGTCTAACTGAGTAATATCTCTCAGCTTTGTCATTGTATTTCTAGAGCCTGGCTCTCCATCACACCTTCTGGTAAAGGCAACCCCAACAAGTGACAACCCAAGATGTGGCTGTATGATAACTGCATCACAAGTGTTATAAAAGGCCTTGAAATGTACATAACAGATTACACTGAGATAACATTGATAACACTGAGAGTATCCTCACCAGTAACTTCACAGTGAGTACACTGAGATAACATTGATAACACTGAGAGTATCCACACCAGTAACTTCACAGTGAGTACACTGAGATAACATTGATATCAAGTGCAATATTATACAGACAACTTGGCAATGTACAATCTGTAATGTGTCTTTTATTTAAATAGGGCAGTTGTTATAACTTAGGGAAAAGTATACATATTCTGTATTCAAGTGTTGGAAATGTTTCTGCTCTTTTTATGTTGGGAGTAGGATTGTATATGTTAGTTATATTCATTCTTTTACTTGTATGTGTTGTTTTACTTTCTGTTTGTAATCTCAAGAAGGAGTTGATGCACGAAATTTTGTTTAGGCTACACGTGTGTGGTCCGAAATGACAATAAAGTTTACTTTAAATTTTGAATCTTGAAAAGATTGGATGCTCTTTCCTATTTATAGATAACTCCATGCTTATGTCTACCTCAGAGGCATCTGCATGGACTAAGAATTGTTTGGTAAAGTCTGGAGTTAGCAGCATTGGTTCTGAAACACAGTATATGTTTTAGTTGCCTAAAGGCTTGTTCTGCTTCAACAGGCCACGTAACTTTCAAGGTAGTGTTGTCCTTGGACAGTTCAGTCAAAGGACAAATAATGGGTGCAAAATTAGGAATACTATTATGATAATAGTTAGGCAGACCTAAAAAGCCTTAACCACCTTTTGTCAATGGTTTACACAGGATAATTTTGTACTGATTTTGTTCAGTCGGTGGTTTCACTTCCTCTTGACCCATCATGTACTCCAAAAACCAGGCTTCTACTAAGTGTAACTGGTACTTGATGGAAGGAAGGTAAAATAGCTTAAAGTCTCATAAACATTGGCAGAATTAATGCAGGCTATGTACAAGGATGCAATGACCCAACTACGAACAGCATTTGGTCTCACAGAGGGGTTCAATGGGGAGTGGATTTGCACCAAGGTTCAGTTCTCAGCCCACTGCTGTTGATAGTGGTGATGGACTACATTAGCAAACAGGTAGGAGGGAACGGATCAACAAAGTTGCTGTTTGCAGATGATGTGGCATTACAACCAGATTCTGAGCAAGAAGTTCTGCAAAGGATAGGGGAATGGAATGCAAAACCGAAGGCACATGGGATGAAACTAAGTACAGATAAGATGGTGGTAATGGCAGCAAATTGGGGAAATGAGAAGAAGCTGAGAATTGAGGTAGAGGGTAAGGTAATGAAACAGGTTAACAGCTTCAAGTATCTAGGAGGGCTGGTTGAGGAGAGGGGAAGTCTGAATGAAGAGGTCAAAGCTAGAACCAGAGGGGCTTCAGCCAACTGGTATAGCATGTCAGGTGTAGTGTATGACAGACAAATGAGAAATAAGCTGAAAAGTAAGGTGTACAAAACAGTGTTGGGACCAGTACTACAGTATGGTACAGAAACATGGGCAGTAAAGGCACTAGAGGTGTTGGAAATAAAGTGCCAAGAGAAAGGTGGTAGAACGCACACTATGGGACAGATGAAGATATGAGGACATAAGAGCAGAAGACAAAATAGTTCCAACTGTAGAAAAGATCAAAGAGAACGTGTTACAATGGTTTGGGCACATTTGCAGAAAAGCTGAAGACAATCTGATGAAGAAGATTTGGGAAAGACAGGAAGAAGGTAAGAGGAAAGGAGGGTGTCCTGCAAAGAGGTGGATGGATTGTGTGACAGAAGATCTGTGACAGTCAGTTATGAGTATTGAACAAGGCAGAAGTGTGGCATTGAATCAAGAAAGGTGGTAAACAGTTAACATGACACTCCAACCCCATGGGAAAATAGAGGAATGATGATGGATTTGTGATATATATATATATATATATATATATATATATATATATATATATATATATATATTTATATGTATATGTGTGTATGCATGTATGCGTGTATATATATATATATATATATATATATATATATATATATATATATATATATATATATATATATATATACATATATATATATGTGTGTGTGTGTATATGGATCTACTTCATAATGTCGAAATTTTAGAATGCCGACAACCATATGGCCAGCACCATATGGCCGACATTCAAAATCTCGACATTATGAATAAATCCACAAAAAAGGAAATACAATTTCCTTTAAAGCACTCCACCCCCCCATAACTTTAATATACCAACTCTGAGATCGCACTACAGTGCAGGAATGGAAATCTTTCCATTCCGCACTATAGTGAGATGCCGGTTTCCCATTGTCGGCAATCCGAATGTCGATCATATGGTGTTGGCCATATGGTTGTCAACATTCTGGACTGTCGGCAATATCAGGTAGACCCATGTGTGTGTGTGTGTGTGTGTGTGTGTGTGTGTGTGTGTGTGTGTGTGTGTGTGTGTGTGTGTGTATCTATATATATATATATATATATATATATATATATATATATATATATATATATATATATTTATATATATATATATATATATATATATATATATATATATCTATATGTATATATATATATATATATATATATATATATATTTATGTATCTATATATGAGTCTACTACACATGACTGAAAACTCAGAATGCTAAATTTCATTTGACTGAGACCACAATAACTAATTTTCAAAATACTGAAAACTCATTTGACTAAGTGTCATTATACTGAAAGCTTACAATGCTGAATTTCAAAATACTGAATTTTAAGTCATAGACATGCACAATTACAACACCAATGACTAACGCTTTCCAACACTTAAAAACTACTTACTTACCCTCTTAACAGGAACCGGATGATATAAAACCAAACTAGGTGGGGGAGTATAGCCCCCCACCCCCGATGTGGGGGGCTGTCCCCCCCACAAGTATATATACTAACTCCAGGATTGCACTAAAGTGGGGAAAGGGGCATATACCCTTTACTTACCTTACAGTACTGTACACACTGTCACTATTGCTGGGAGTGTAAAAAACATCTGCCATATTAATTTAGATATTTCCCATAAAAATGTAAAGAGACATACCCATATTTAGAAACACTGCAACACTACTTTCTATGCTACTATTGGTATTATGACAGTCAGTTATAGTAATTTTTTATCACAAACCAGTCACAGGTGAAGGGAAACACACATCTCATCTATGGTTTAAAATTCTGTATTTTGAAATTCAGCATTGTAAGGTTTCAGTATAATGAGACTCAGTCAAATGAGTTTTCAGTGTTTTGAAAATTAGGTATGGTGGTCTAAGTGAAATGAAATTCAGTATTTTGAGTTTTCAGTCATGTGAAGTAGACCCATACACACACACACACACACACACACACACACACACACACACACATATATATATATATATATATATATATATATATATATACACACAGATATATATATATATATCTGTGTGTATACATATATATATATATATATATATATATATATATATATATATGTGTGTGTGTGTGTGTGTGTGTGTGTATACATGCACACATACACAAATATTTATATGAATAGACTATTTATTTATTTTATTTTTATTTTACATTTGTTGACCGGGCTAGTCCAGCTGGATAATTTCCATTTTCAGTGGAGGCCCGGGGAGAAAAGCTCCACAGATTAAAACAAGGTTATAGAAATTGAACATTTACAATAAGTTCCTGTGACATAGACATTGAGTTACCATGCATACTTAATAGTCTAGATCAAGAAATAGAAAACATATAGTGCTATCTACGTATTGAGAAAGGCATTAATTCTTTTTAAAACTACCCTTCAGGTCATTTCATACATATTAGTGTATATACAATTTTCTTTCTTTCTTTCTTTTTTTTTTTTTTTGAGAACAGTCATTAGGTCGTTTGTGATCACAGAGAAATATTGCAGTTTTGAAATAAGGAAGTATGATAGTAGAAGGTTGATTAGTCTGGATTGGCTAAAAATCAAAACAGCCTAATGTTGATGTTGCAAATGTCAACAACAAAAGATTGACTAGAAAATGTGAACACATCACTATGCGTTCTCCAAGAGATAACTTCAAGGTATGAATGATAAAAATATTGTTTTTGCAGGGGTGCAATTCCCCCCTGAATATCCTGCTAACTTTATATTCTAACTCCAAGATTGTACAATGCCAGGAAAAGGACATACTTTCCATCTCAGTAACAATAGCAAGTTTGTACACCTGTCAACCATCTGTTTAGCAGATCAAAATGTGTGAACTAAACAGATGTTGACTTTAATGACAACCAGCTTAATTACTGGCTCATCTATCTATCTATCTATCTATCTATCTATCTATCTATCTATCTATCTATCTATCTATCTATATATGGGACTACTTACCTTGGTTGATAAAGCAAAATACTGATGGCAAGAACGTCAACCACAAAAGTTCAATAAATGCAAATGTCAACAGTCAACTGCACAAGCATGAGAAAAATCCTCATCCCATGCAAACAAAAAATATAATTTTTGCATGGGACAAGCTTTTCTGCACCCCCATACTCCAGCTAATAATATATGCTAACTCCAAAATTGCACACTCCCCAGAGAAATGGAATATTCACCCCACCTGGGGATTGTCAATCTAGCATACCTGTTGACCACCTGCATAGGTCAACCAACCATAGTCAATCAATCAGCTGTCAATATTTTGCTGTCAAAACATGTAATTGGTGCAGAAGGCTTTGGGTTCTATTCCTGCAAAAGGTAGATTGATAGCTGACACTGCAGTGTAGCATAAGGGGGTGCTACTGCACTGCCGAATGTGTCATCCTTTGGATAAATCATTAAACTGAGGCCCCATCTGCTTGAGTTGGTGGTAGCTCAGGTGGATGTAAAAGATCCCACTGCAGCTACTAAAAAGAGTAGGTATACTTTATTAAAACACAAAATATACAATAAATATCAATAAAGTACACGTAGCATATTATCTTATGTACATAAAGCAGATCACCATCAGAAATTAAAGAGAAATTCTAAGCAATACTATTATAATATCTCATTAACCTCACTAACTACAGTTTAATCAAATTTAAGATATCCACGATGTTCCATAACTTATTAAAAATAATTCACTAATCCTTGCTTTCCCTATCTGATAATTAATAGCTATACATACTTTATCAGTATATTCAGTTTCATTTTACAACAATCAGGATAATATCCATATACCCTATTAGTCATTGATATATTTTCTAAAAAGGAAACTTAAGTTTGTTCTCTAATAAAATTCCATAGTGATTTAACTTTTGGACATTCAAACTATACATGTTCCATTGTTTCTAAACTCATCCAATTATTACAGTTTCATGCATTTAAAACTTTGTATTTCACAGTTCCATTAATGGGTAATTTTTAAAGTATTAATCTTCATAAAAAGTCTTTACCTTCCTTCCAATTTTTAGACCTTTGTAGACTAAAATAACTGTAGAAAAATTTCCCCATGGAAAAATATAATAAGAACTCATCATCACTTTTTTATACCATAAAATTCTGTTACGCTCAAAATCCCTGACATTTATTTTCCATTCTTTAATTTTTTTTTAAAACCATTATTTTAATTCATTGTTTACTGAATTAGTTATATTCTTTTTATCCTTTAATTATACCAAACATCACCATATTTACACTGCATTAGGCTTGTTATAGTTGTAGTATTATCTTCAATCATTATATTTAATACCCAATGAAAACATGAAGATGACAAATATACTACTGATTTTTTTTTTATTTAATCCTTCTTTTTCTTCTTTATTTTAAACTATATCCCTTCTAATAGGATTTATTTAAGATCTACAAAATATAGAAATATATGTTGTAATAATTCTGTTTCCATTTCACACAATACTCCTCCTAAATAACTAAGTTTCCCTAATACAACTGAATTCAATAAATATACTTATTTTTGAAAGCTCAAATCAAAAGTTTTCTACAATCTGCTTGCAGTTTGAATCTGTCAATAACATTTTCCAACATTGTTTAACATTACTAAAATCTTCAAAAAGAATTCCTAATATTGTAATTTCATCCTTACCAGATAGTATACTCATCAGTGTGCCTTGGTTTAAAATCCATTATTCTTTCATCTATTAATTTGCAAACCTGTCAGTCTAAATATCTTTCTAATTATGTTACCATTGAAAATATAATAATTGTATTTTTAATAATATGTAAAACATATATGTAAAACATCATCAGAATCAGAATAACACATAAGTAAAGGTATACATATCTTATCACAAAAACATATAATTTGCTGATGCCATCTTTTGTTCCATTTCTCCTGTGATCACAATCACTGTTAGGGAAAATAAAATACTACTTAATGTACACTAGTGTTGCACAGCCTTCTGAACTGAAACAATACATTCAATCCAACCATTAATTAAATTACAAGAATGATATCATGTGGAATATTATATGCTTTCAAAATATTCCACAATTACCTTCTATCCACATTACCACAAGCTTTTTTGATATCATATCCATTAAACCTTATTATAACATCCTTATATTCAATCATTTATACTGTGACTTTAATAATTATCATGTCTTTAATATTTTATTTTCAATGTCAAATATACCTACATTTCTTATATTAACTATTTTCCTGATTATATTTGCATGATTTTCATAAATAATTAATAATACATGTTCATTAAGGTTATTTGTCTCCAATTCCATAATTTTTTCTTTAATGTGTTTTTTTAATTAATCTAATAATACTAGCATGAATTTTTTACACTGCCCATTTTTTCATTCATTTAATAAATGTGAAAACGATGACACTGTCAGGAATAAAGCCTCTTTGTGTCAGTCTATAAAAGTCCAAGCAAAAATCCACGAATACAGCAGCATGGCTTCGGGTAGATGAAACTTTAATATTAACAAAAAACACACAGAAAAAAAACAAAGTAGGTCAGTAAGCGCTTTCACATGGATCCACCATGCTTCCTTGATCATCTATTTAAAGTAAAAGCCTTCTACAGGTTCTACTAATTATTAAATCAATTGTCATACCAACAACTTCTATCATTTAGTGTCCACATCCTTCACTTACAGCCTAAGTAAAAAACTGAATACTTAAAACTAAAAACATTATGAATTATTATACTATAGAAACTTTTTATATATAAAACTTAATACTATTTTAAATATGTAATAAAACTTATAAAAAAATATGTATTCTCTTTTAATATATAACCAACAAGAAATTAGTGTATCAGCTTCCTATCTTTAAGAAAAGGTTTCAGACTAATAGAATCATTTGACCCAAAACTTTTATCGGCTTGTAGCCGTATTATCCATTTTTGTTCAGCTTTTTCTGTAGTATTCTTGATGTCTCTCATCCTTGTATCTGGATGTATAATTTGCATCACAGTAAACTGAAACAAATGTTTCTTTCCTGCCTGTATAGTGTGTTTGGCCATCGCACTTCTTCTATCTTCTATTTGTGTATAATACAAGTATTGTTAGATACAGAGAATTTTATGACATCATTATATAGAGATATAGAGATGCAGCCATTTGAACAAAATGTGATTTTTGTTACCCTAGACATTTGCTGTCTATTTACTTGCATACCCAATGACGATTATATATTAAAGGGGAATACATATATTTTTATAATTTTTTATTACATATTTAAAATAGTTTTTATAGGATAATTATTATAGCAATAACCCACGACTGGGTGTGGGTAAGGCGGGATTTAACCACGGTTGGCGTTACCCACACCCAGAAGTGGGTTATTGCTATTATACAATGACATTATTTAAGAAAAGAAATAATTACTTTTCTTAAATAATGGCATGGTATAATGCCTCTTTGCTGCCCTTCCGCAGCTGTCTGGTATTCCGCGGCAGTTCTGATGTACTGCGCATGCCTAAGCAGTACATCAGAGCTGTGGGCAAAAGCAACGGAGAACGCAAGATCTCCATTGCTTTTTACTGTTTCGCTATGTTAAATAGGTTGAATGGGTTAAATTGAGATCTCCGTTACTTATTTTAAAGCTGTCTCGCTATGTTAAACCCATTTAACATAGCGAGACAGGTTTAAAAAAAAAAGCAACGGAGATCGCAAGATCTCCGTTGCTTTTTACACACTGTGTCGCTATATTAAAGGAGTTTAACATAGCGAGACAGCTTTAAAAAAAGCAACAGAGATTTGCGTTGCTTTTTTTAAACCTGTGTCGCTATGTTAAACTCTTTTAACATAGCAAGACAGTGTTTTATACTAACGGAAAAAGTCCGGGCGACCGGACCTTTTTCCGTTAGTATATTGAGGGATTTACAATGGGCATGCTGGTTGGGCTGGCCAATCAGCGTGCACATTTTAGAGGAAGAATTGTATAATCATGTTTTTAGTTTTAAGTGTTCAGTTTTTTACTTAGGCTGTAAGTGAAGGATGTGGACACTAAATGATAGAAGTTGTTGCTATGACAATTGATTTAATAAGTAGCAGAACCTGTAGAAGGCTTTTACCAGATGATCAATGTGGGTGATGTTATGACAGTCTGAGAAAGCATGGTGGATCCATGTGAAAGTGCTTACTGACCTACTTTTGTTTTTTTTCTCTGTGTGCTTTCTGTTATTACTAAAGTTTTATCTAGTTGAAGCTGTGCTGCTGTATTCATGGATTTTTGCTTGGACATTTAATAAATGTGCCAATATTTTGTACTGAGCATCCTGTAAGCTTTTAAACCAAAAATAATCTAATCCAGTTGGACCTGGAATGGTATGCTTATGTATTTTACACAACATTCCCTTAATTTCAAAAACAATAATATTTTCAGCTAACTTTTCTGTTCTGAATCTGTTAAATATTTAACAACCCAATTTCTAGGGATGCACATCATATTCTCCTTATAAATCTCATTTAAAATTTGTGTTACCCCCTTTTCTATGCCTACTTGTATATTAATGGATTTTCCAACTTTAAGTCTTAAAATATCTTTACACATACAATGTCTTTGTTGAAACTACCTAAAAAATGGAAAATCTCTTCTTAAGTATCCTGTATGAATGATTCTTGTTTTTGTAATAAATTGTATAATCTATATTTATTTGTGTCATATAATTCCTTCTCTCTTTTGACATAATCCTCAGTAAAACTATTTGTACGTTATAATATATTAATTTATTATATTCAAATTTCTCCATTTATGGAATTCCCTTTCTATGTTAGAATACACTTTCTTAATTGTATCTTTATATACAACTCCCAATCTGTTTAAGATGCATAAGCAAATCTTATTGTAACATGTTCTTCCCATGTAATTCTAAATTTAAATTCAAAATGTTTTTGTAACTGTTTGCATTCAGTTTTTAATCCCTTGCCTTGACAAGTTATCTCTGTATTTTTAACAATAGCAGCCTATATACCTACATGGTCTGTAAAACAAGCTCTAAACTTTCCTGCTGTTACCTCTTTTAGTGTATCAGAATACATAATATAATTTATGTGTGTTTTTGCACTAGATCGTATATAAGTAAAATCTCTTTGGGAACCTACATTTAATTGACCTGCTTTAATTACTTCTTTCAGTTTCCTAATATCTGATGATACTCTTCCCACATTTTTCTTATATTACAGTTGAAATTACCCTCTAATACAATATGCAAATTTACTAATTCATATGGTTTCAGTGATTTAAAAATTGTTCTTCTCTCTCTTTTATGTATGTATATGCATAAATCACTATTACTTGAAAATATTTTCTTTAAATTTAATACCAAACACAGATGCTCTTCCTTCCCTAAAAATAATATGATCTAAAACTGCAAAAGCTGATTTTAATAAAATTGCTAATCCCACACATGTTTATTGCTTCCAAATTTCAAACAATCTTATGTCCCCATAGTAATTGTAACTGTTCCCTATCTATGCTGGAAACCTGTTGAACATCTTATAAACATATAATATCTACTTCTATGTGCCCACAAACAAAAAAAAGACTGCAAAACATTAAGTCTTTTGATATTACTTATAATACTATTAACATTTATGGAAAGTACCCTCAGATTAGCCATTATCTTTTCTCTTTTTTCTGTCAAAAGCTTGTTTTTACATTTCTTTTTCCTTTTTTAACTCTGTTCATAATAAATTTTTCCCTTTTATCACTACCCATTGTTTTTCTCCTCTGTCATAACTCCCATCACTATTTTGTGTGTGTGTGTGTGTGTGTGTGTGTGTGTGTGTGTGTGTGTGTGTGTGTGTGTGTGCCAGGTACTCGGGCAGGGCCATGAAGCACTGGATTTACAGAGAGGGTGCTGGAGGACTTGGCTTGCACACTTGGTTGAGGACCTAACTCTACAGCTGTACCAGTGGAGAGTCTTATTGGGGATCTGGAGAGAGACAGATATAGAGACATCCAGACCCTGGGCTGAGTGTGTTCCCTGTGTGCTCTTATGGGAAACTGTAGTTGCTGCAGAGAGGTCTGCATATGGAAATACTGAGTGCATCAATTTGTATTCCAAGTGCATGTCCCTCTCCAATGTCAGTGGCGAGGATTCAGGCTCCTTGATTACTGGTCCATTGTAAGGATGACACATATTGGTGCCCATCACATATTGGCAGGAGTGGGGAGCATCACAATGTGTAAGATAAGAACAACCAACTATATTAATGAAACAATGCAAAGCTTTTGAGATGAGCAGCTCTCTGTCAATGCAGTTACATAAATTAACTCAATAATTAAATACATTTAAAAACCATTAGTCAGCCAGTCAAAGAACAATATCAATTAAATAACAAATATTAACCCCTTTGGTTCAAAACAGCATCTCATAGCAAAATAAATAAATGGATAGATATATACCTAGACTTAGAATAATAACATAGCTAATAAAACTCTAACAAATGTAGAATTATATAGTATATAAAATACATAAAATACTAATAAAAACATTCATAAATAATATCAAAATTAAATATGATACTATTTTAATTTCTGTATGGGTTTAATACTATTCATGTTATTGAGGCCAGGTGGCATATTATCCCTAAAATAATTTATCGATTTGTATTCAACAGCTTCAGTTCTAGTGACATCTCCTCCTCTTTGGTTAGCATACACTTTTTGTAAAACTCTAAATCTGAATATATGTTCATTGCCATAATCCAGAATGTGCTTATATAAGGCATTAGTGTCAGTCCCTCTATGAATTTATGAACGATGTAAGGCTATTCTCCCTTTCAATCTTTGATTTGTCTTACCTATATAAAAACATGTGCATTTTGTACAATTAGCAAGGTAGACTACATTATCAGTAGTACAAGTGGCAAAGGTCTTAAACATAAACTTCTCATTGAATACGGGATGCTCAAAATCTACATCAGTATTAATATATTCACAGTAAACAATTGTAACATGGGATCATCTGTTTTTTCTTGAAAATGAATACTTTGTTTTTTGATGTTCATATGTTTATAACACAAGAGTTGTTTCAAGTTCTTTTTTCTTTAATAGATACATTTGGTCTTTCACCTATAACGTTCTTTAACTCACTATCAGACTGCAAAATAATCCAATTCGTTTCTGTAATTCCTTTAATTTGTTTTGTACATCTATTATATTTTGTTACATAGTCATGTGCCCAATTCTTATCATTCGGTCTTGTGTTTATAGTAAAGATAAAAATCATTATGAAGATAAGGACAGCCCATTCCTTTACGTTCTGAATTCACATATATTTTTATCAATTAATGAAACACTATACCCCTAGAATAAAAATCTTTTGCCATATGATCACCTTTTGTTGTAAAATCCTGTTCTAAAGTATTTAGCCTACTTGCACATAGAATTTGACTGTTTACAACACCTTTATATACATATCTAGGGTGCATGCTGTTGGCATGCACTTATCTATTCTTCCTGTGTATAGTTCTATATATTGTATCATTAATAAATAAAGCAATATCAAGAAAATTAATTTTATCATGTGAAACATTGAATTCAAACTCAAGAAAATCAGTACTATCACATAATCCTCTAATAAATGTCTGTAAAGTATTGCTATCAACAACCAAAGGAAAAAGACACCATCTACAAATAGTTTGTAAAAAAATCAACTGGTTACTTTTATACTTAACTATTGGTGAACTTACATCATAAATGTACATTTCCTCCCATCTAGCCAATACAAGATTAGCATAACTATTTGCTACAGCTATTAGCTGATGATAGAATGCATTATTAAAAGTAAAGACATTATTCTCTAAAACTAGTTCCAAAGTAGAGCAGATCAATGAGATTTTCCTCTCTGAGTATCATTATGTTTAGTTAAAAATTCTCTTATATATTGGACCCCTATATCATTAGGGATCACTGTAAAAAGGGATTTTATGCCCATCATCATAAGTGTTTAATTATATAATCTGCCTCTAAAAATAATCTCAAAGCTGAGAGAAAGTCACTAGTATCTCTTATATAAGTACTACTATATTTCAATAAAGGTTTTAGTTGCTGATCAAGGTATTTAGAAATGGCCGTAGTTGCTCATTGTCCACCTGAAACTATTGGTCTCATAGGAGAAAAATACCGGTTCTTATGAATTTTAGGAAGACCATAGATTATGGGACACATTGGTTGGGCAACATACAGATAGTTATATTAGTCTGGGGTAATAGCTGACTCCATAAGATAGTCATACAAAGATGATTTTTACTTTGTAAATTATATTAACATCAGTATTACTGATAGTTCTAAACTTATGGCAATCCACTAGAAGATGGAACAGCAAATCATTATACATTTTACCTTCCATTATTACAAATTCTCTCCCTTTATTTGCTGGTTTAATTATCACATCATCCCTAGTGCATACACTAATTAATGCTTTCCTTTCTTCTTCTTCAGAATTATAATATTTAGCACATTTATTTTTGTTTAACACACTAAACTCTCTAGCTCCAGTAAGGAAAGTTAGAATCAAAAACAACTGTGCTCCTTGGCTCTCTTCTCATACTCGTACCCTCATGCATAACAGGGATTTGGCCTGGAGAAATTGGGCAGAAGAACAAATACCCTTCCAACCTTCAATACTACAGACAACTATGTAACCTAGCAAAAAAGCAAGTCATCCTGGACAACAAAATTATTATCTAAAGCCACAAGAAAACTCCCACTCTAACCCCAAAACATTTTGGAATATTGTAAACAAACTGCTACACCCAGGCAACCCCACTGCTCCTAACTCCTCCCCTAATAGCTCTTCCTTAGATATTGCTACACTTCTCAATTCCTTTTTCATTCATTCCATACATAAACTAACTAAAAATGACCAAAACTGTATACATAAACAACTCCTTTCTTACCTTTTGCAAGAAAATATTCTCACCCAAATCCAACATGGTTTCGTGCTAACCATAGTAAATCTATTGCTCTTGTTTCCTTCACTCAAACTTTCTCCAGATTGGGGGCCACCAACAAAATTGTATCTTGCCTATTCCTTGACCTCTAAGGCCTTTGATACTGTCTCTCACAACCTACTTTCTGATCTTAACTTCTCTAACTCTGTTCTTTCATGATTCTCTAGCTATCTCGCTAATAGATTTCAATCTGTCAGATGGCACTCTGCAACCTCCCCTTTCCTCCAAGTCCAAACAGAGGTTCCCCAAGGCTCCAGCTCCATTTTTGGACCTCTTCTATTTAACATTTGTATTAACAACCTCTATCTCTTATGTTCTACTCCTCTTTAATTCAATATGCTGATGAATCTACAGTCATATCTATCTCTGACAATCTCTCCCATCTATGCACACTTACCCAGGAATCTCTTCACTCTGTGAAGAAATGGCTAACTTCTAATCAACTCTACTCAACCCAAATAAAACTAAACTCCTTCTCTTCCTTCCTAAATCTCTCCATCTCCTTAAATCCAACTTTACTGTCTCCTTCCTAAACAACACAACTATAAAGGCTGAATCCCACACTAAACTACTTGGGGTTATTGTAGATGACCAACTTAAACTTGATCTTCACATCCATAATTGTGTTAAGAAAACTCATCAAAAACTTGGTCTTCTTTACAGAAACAAAATATTCCTCACAAATGAATCCAAACTCACTCTAGCTCAAGCCTATCTACTTCCCAGCCTATGCTATGCTTCACCTATCCTTGCCTACCTCCAAACAAATCTGCTGCCAAAACTTGAATTCATCTATAATAAAATTGCTAGATTTGCTGCTAACCAACCATATAACTCTCATCACTGCTTATCCCTAAAAAAAAGTTAAATTGGCCCAAATTACACCAACAGTTGCTACTGCCTCAATTTCATTTGACACACTCCATCCTTAATAAGCTCCACTCTTGTCCTGCCCTCTCAGCTCTCACCTCACCACACTCTATGCAGCTTCAAAAAACTGTTGCAGATCAACAAACCTAAAAAAAAAATAGTGTTAAATCTCTCTATAACCACTCTGTGGCCACTGCTTGGAATAAGCTACCACCATACTTGAGAGCAATCACCAACACAAACTGATTAAAAAAACACTAAAAGACAATCTATTAAACTCTAGGACTTACCCCTGCTCTGATCTTACTTGATATACCTTTCCCCACCCTCTGCCTTATCACTAATCTATTTTTCTACTGTCTGGCTTATCTTTTTACTTTCCTACAAATGTATCTCCTCTCTGCCCTTCATATAATATATACAGTAATATATTATATATTATAATTATAATATAGATATAGTAATAATCCAGTGTAACAGTAAAGTCATGTGAGTAAGTTGAACTACTATTCTGACATATGTATGTAATATAATATAATTTGTGTAAATACTTCTATTTTGAATACCATTGAATGTTAATATCTCTGTACTTTCATGTATTTTCTTTTACTTACTTTGTACTTAATTATTATTTTTTTTTCTTTTTTGGATCTTTTCTCCTCAGGTCTCTACTGAAAAAGGGTAACTGCCCAGTCAGACTAACCTGGTCATCAAATGTCAGATAAATAAATAAATAAAAAACAAGTCATAAAAATAATTTTCACACATCCTAAATAAAGCTGTCACTGTAGGTGAACTATTAGGCACTAAGGTGCTACTTCATTGAAGAACAGTATTATATTTTGAATTACCATTTTTAAACATGACTTTTAAGTCTAAATTCCTAACAAATAAACAAAGTTGTGTTAGACAGGCATTCAAAGTCCCATCTACTGAAGGGATGAAGGATAAACATTTATCCAATAATTTAAGTTTGGCCATTTGGAATTCAGCACTAGACAAATTAACTAGAGTGTGACAAATTAATTCATTTTGTTGCCAGTAATTGGCCCTACCTGTGACAATGTCCTTGGTCCCATCTGTGTTGGTGTGGTTACTCCTCTGGTTATTTCTCATCTCCAACTCCTTCCTCTGCTTTTGGAACGTGCTAGTTGTTGTATCCGAATGGGAAGTTGTAAATGAACCTTCATACTCTCCAAAAAAACATTGTCTGCAGTTCTCATGGTTCCAGTTCCATTTATCAGCATTTCACTTGCATTTGTTTGATTAATGTTATTAGAAACCAAATCAATTCTATTTGCGTAATCTGTAATAGTTTTACCAGTCATTTATGGATCATTTACATCATAAATAGAGTTACTATTAGCCGGAAAGGGATCATCACACTAACAGTCTCTCCTATATGACTGTTAAATTAGCAATGTCAGTACATTGTACCATATTGATTGTAGCAGTGGGAACAGAAGAACTAGCAGAATTCTGAATATCAGAAACCGAGCTTGCTCATTTATTAGAAGCATTATGTGACTGTCCCTCTGTTCTGGGCCAGGAAAAAATGGTGCCATTTTTAAAGTTGTTTATATCTCTGATAATTTTTCATTTCTTAATAGAAATAAGATTATTTTCAAAGTACTTTAATTGGTCAAGTATATTCTGGAAATCAGATATTATATTATCAAAGTCATTAGAATTCATAATACTATCTTCCAGTTAGTTTTGGAAGTAAGTTTACTTTCAGCGTTGGTAAAGTGTTCACTCATTAAAATCATATAATTAGTACTGAACTGTAAGTTCAATTCCTGCCATTTCTTCAATAAGTCTGGATATTTATTGCCATATGTAAGCATCTTTGTCACTCTTAAGCCTCTTGGTATAACCTCCATTTCAATGCATGCCGTAAAGCACAGTCTTTGCCATTGTAATTTTTTATATCTTTGAACAGTAGATTCTAAAACATGTATTTTATGTAAATTCTCTTCTTGATTAGTGTTAGAAGAGTGAGTAGTAGTAGTACATGTTCTTAGCGATGAAGATAAGAATAAGACGGATTCTCACCCATTGTTAAAAAAATTTAGTTTTTAGTTCTATCACTGTCATAACTAAGAATCTTATCTATAACCTTTTGCATATTATTACATTCCAGTCACAAATAACCCATTTGGTTACATTAATAATGTGCCATCTTAAATTCTTTTACCAAACGTCCCCTTTTCCTACATTGTGCACAACTCTTTTTGGAATATTTCAATAAAATACTCTTCTTCCCCACAAAATAAACATATTTTTCATTGACCCCAATATTTCTCAGAACCCCTCACCCCTTGCACATGTATAACACTTAAAATATGTTTCACTTTATCCTGAAAAACATGTCAGTTTACTACAAATTCCCAATCACCTGTCCATAATCCCTGATTATCATTAATTTGTTTAATATCAAAAACAGTATCACAAATATACATGTATATATAGTAGTAGAAGTGGGTGGGGGATGCAGGAGGCTTGAACCCACAAAAACTTGCTTTTGTAATATTTTTTGCATTTTACACAAAATATGTATTCTCCATAATTTCAACTACAGAACATTTCTCAGTGTAGTGTTCTTGCAATTATTAGTAACATATTAACATATATATGAGTGTTCTGTGTTTGGTCAAAGAATGATTTGGCTGACAGCCAAAAGTGCATGGTTGTTTGTGTAAAAGTCTGGTTTATCAAATCGACATTTCATTGGAAGCATGTGTTACAGAAAAAGGTAAGTGGGATGTAAACTACGTGTGTATGTTTGTGTATATGAGCGTGAGTCAGGGTTAAAGTAATGGTTAAGTAATGGGATAGATTACGTGTGCATGTCCAATTGTGAGTTTTTAGGGTTAGGGTCAGAGTGAAGTTAGGAGATAAGTTTAATGTGTGTATGCCTGTGCACGTGCACGTGGTGAGTGTCTGTGTGTCCCCTTCCCACCTTAGTAATGTGTGCTAACCCTAATCCTGCCCCTCTAACCCATAACCTTAACTTTAAAAAAGTCCTTCCCATAACACTATCACTATTCAGAAGAATTTGAGCTGAAGGTGGTCAGGTTATGAATAGTGCACTGGCAAAGGAAATTTGTTTCCTTTTGATGTGCAGAGTGTTGATGTGTTGTTTGTATGATATAACAAATGGTCCACATATCATGGTGCATGTTTTGTATGTAGAACAAATGACATGTTGACCATTCTTTATATAATCACATATATACAGATATCCATATCTATCTATCTATATATGTATATAGATAAAATTAACATAACTCTTAACAAATTTAGACTGTTTATGTTATTGCATTTTGTTAAACTGTTAAAAACTTAAGACTGTTTATAAATATTACTCTTATTGCATTGTACTAATATGTGTACTCTACTAATATGTGTTTTTCTGTTTGTTTAATTTTGCTTCATTTGTGCACATTGCATTTCTTTAATAACTTACTCTTATGTTAAATCTGTAACTTGTGATTTTCTGGAGCTTTTCTCCCCAGGACTCCATTGAAAATGGGCTCCTCATGGCCCACTGGACTATCCTGGAAAACAAATTATAAATAAAATAAAATAAATAAATTAAATAAAATATAAATGTGTATGTGTGCTCCTGTGTGTGTGTGTGTGTGTGTGTGTGTGTGTGTGTGTGTGTGTGTGTGTATGAGTTCTATATCATTTGATCAAAAACTCATTTGAATAAAAAAAATCAGATAACAGAATTAATTGAAAGTTCACTTGACTGAATCACACTTGCTAGAAAAAAAATTTTATAGAACAAATATACTGAAAAAAGACCTCTTGCATCCCCACACCCCCACTTATTTGTGTGCATATATATAAATATATATATATATATATATATATATATATATATATATATATATATATATATATATATATATATATATATATATATATATATGGATTCACTTTCAAACCTTGAAATAGTGAAATTGTCTAATTTCAGTATCTCAAGACGAAAATACTGCAAGTTAAAAGCACAAACCACAGAAATTATCCCACGGCAAGTAATTTCAGAATTTCAAGGTTTAAAAGTGAAACTATATATATATATATATATATATATATATATATATATATATCAATGCCATAAAAAACATCACACACAGGGAATAAGCAATGGGATACAAACACAGACATCTGTAGATTTAGGGGAAGGACATTACAGTTTCCATTGCCAAAACACACCTCCTCTTCTAGACTTACTTCCCTAATAGCTCCTTTGATCAGAAATGACACCATCACATCCTACCTATAAAGTTTTCTATCAGTTGTGACCCAATCAAATGTGATTTTAATCAAATGCATTTTTCAATCAATTGTGATTCAATCAAATGAGTTTTCTTCAATCAAATGAGTTTTCATTCAAATTATATAGAAACATATCTATCTATCTATGTATCTATGTATCTATGTATCTATCTGTGTGTGTGTGTGTGTGTGTGTGTGTGTGTGTGTGTGTGTGTGTGTGTGTGTGTGTGTGTGTGTGTGTGTGTGTGTGTGTGTGCGCATATGCAGAGACGGAGAAAGTGAGATGATGTATATATATGTATATATGCATACACGTATATATAGATATATAATATATCTATGATGATCAGACTGCAATCCATTGCAGCACAATTCATCAAGAGTTAATGACTGGTACACAAACTTCTGACAGTAAAACATGCATGTTCCAAAAAATACATCTGCTACATGAAGCGCAAAAAGAAAACATTTTTTTACAGTGGAAAATGTCCTCTTGCACCCCCAAGTGGGGAAATGCATGCCACACTCCCTGCTACTTATACATACCAGTTCCAAAATCACAAATAGTGGGAACATGGCATATTTCCTATCCCCATTATTCAATAATCCCACATCCACACCTTGGACTAATGAGTCAATTGTCCCAACAGAGTTTACCGAACAGCTGTCAAACATCCAGTCAGCAATCAACTTGTACAAACCTATACACACACATACATATATATATATATATATATATATATATATATATATATATGTATATATAGATTTACTACGAAAACGTTGTATGGCAGTTATGCAAAACTTGAAAGGTCAAAATCATGGTTCCAAGTTTCAGTAACCTTGATCCGTACATGTTTGAATCCACAACAGCAAATGCTAGTGTGCGTTCACTCATATGAAGTGAACGATCTGATTAGAGATCGCACTACAGTGGGGAATCAGGAAATGTATCTTTTTCCTCACTATAGTGCAGCCTTGGAGTTTGTATATATGTATATATATATATATATATATATATATATATATATATATATATATATATATATATATACACATATATATATATATATATATATATATATATATATATATATATATATACATATAAATAAAATAAGCAGGGGTTGAGGGGATGCCCCCCAGCAAAACATTGGTAGGAAATCAGAAGTAATCACGGTATGTTGGGTAATGCTGATAGTATCAAATTTCAAATTATCCACATTACCAGGAAATCTCTCTCTCTCTCTGTGTGTATATATATATATATATATATATATATATATATATATATATATATATATATATATATATATATATATATGTGTGTGTGTGTGTGTGTGTGTGTGTGTGTGTGTGTATGTGTATCTATATATATATATATATATATATATATATATATATATATATATATATATATATATCTATACAGGCTGTACATCATTTTGTCTATCGCACTTTGTGAGATTTACATTTCTGCGAAAACGAAAAAATGAATGCCACAATGTCAAACCTTACAACAGCGAATGCAATACACCATTATTATTATTAGAATTGTCTGGGTCCACATGGGTGGGGCAACAGGAATAAAGAAGGAGAAGCCATTCTAGACTTCTGTCTGGCAAATGACTTGATAGTAGCCAACACATGGTTCAGAAAGAGAGACAGTCACAAGAGTAGCCAACATGCAACTCAGGTAGACTTTCTCCTAGTAAGGAAAAGGCACTGGGGTAGAATCCATGATTCAAAGTCATCCCCAGTGAAACAGTTGGCCCACAGCATAAACCACTAGTTGCCACAATCAGCTGCAAGCAATGGTCAGAGAAGACTCTAAGGTCAACAGAGACCAGGCTGAAGACCTGGAAGTTGACTAGAGAGAAAGTACAACAGTTTAAGGAATTACTCAGTGCTCTAGCACCCCAAGAAGAGGAGGAAATAGGTGGAAGTGAACAAGAATGGCAGCCCCTAAAATCACCATGTGTTAGGACTACAGAAAAGATATGTAGCTGAGCCAGGTATGGAAATATAGTACATAAGGAAAGCCGCTGGTGGAATGCAGAAGTCAAGGAAGTCATCAAAAGAAAGAAGGAGTGCAGAAAGACGTGGGAGATAGAAAAAACTGACCAGGCTAGGAAGGACTACTGGTTGGCTAACAAAGAAGCTAAGAAAGAAGTTGCAATAGCAAAGAATAGGGCATCGGAGGCACTGTACCAACTTCTGGAATGTGACTCAGTAAGTGGCACAAAGAAACTATATCAGGATGCCAGCAACAACATGCTTACCAGTCCACAGGACATCAACGGCAGATGGAAGGAGTATTTCCAGCAGCTTCTGAATGAAGAAAACCCAACAGAAGCTGTACTGCCCCAGAAACAGCCTACAATGAGAGAAGAAGAAGAGCCCACCCTAAAAGAAGTAAGAACAGCATTAAGGAAGATGAAGTCAGGGAAACCAGCTGGCTTAGATGAGGTCACAGCAGATATGATAAAGATGCTGGGTGAGACTGGGAAGAAATGGCTCCTGAGGGTACTCATAGTAGTGTGGATGTGGAGAGAAAGGCATATCCCAGATGACTGGAGAATAAGCATACTCATGCCAGTGTACAAAAACAAAGGGGACATCCACAGCTGTGGGCAGTACAGAGGCATCAGACTCCTACCACATTGCATGAAATTTCTGGTGAGGGTGACTGATAAATGGATATGCAGAGTAGTAGAATGTAAGATGGGAGATGAGCAGTTTGGATTCAGATCAGGATGCAGCACAACTGACCCGATGTTTGCATTGAGACAGATACTTGAGAAGAAGCTAGGGATGAGGATAGAGTCAAACTGGGCATTCCTAGACTTGGAGAAAGGATACGACAAGATCTCAAGAAAGCTGATCTGGGCAGTACTGCAGTGATTTGAAGTCCCAGAAACACTGGTAGAATTAGTGCAGGCTATGTACAAGGACCCAGTGACTCAAGTACAAACAGTGTTCAGCCTCACAGAGGGGTTTCCCAGTGGGATTGGGTGTACACCAGGGTTCAGCTTTGAGCCTACTGCTGTTCATACTGGTGATGGACTACATTAGCAAACAGGTTGGAGGGGGCAGATCAGCAAAGTTGCTGTATGCAGACAGTGTGGCATTACAGGTAGGCTCTGAGCTAGAACTTCAGCAAAGGATAGGAGAATGGAATGCAAATCTGAAGGCACATGGGATGAAACTAAGCACAGATAAGATGGTGGTAATGGCAGCAAATTGGGGAAACCAGAAGACGCTGAGAATAGAGGTAGAAGGGAAGATAGTGGAAAAGGTAAACAGCTTCAAGTGTCTGGGAGGGGTGGTTGATGAGAAGGGGAGTCGGAATGAAGAGGTCAAAGCTAGAATCAGAGGGGCTGCAGCCAACTGGCATAGAGTGTCTGGTGTAGTCTATGACAGAAGAATGCCAAAGAAGCTGAAAAGTAAGGTGTACAAGACAGTGATGTGACCAGTACTACTGTATGGTACAGAATCCTGGGCAGTAAAGGCAGAACAGCTGAAGAAGCTAGAGGTAATGGAAATGAAGTGCCTGAGAAAGGTGGTAGGATGCACACTGTGGGACAGACGAAGAAATGAGGACATAACAGCAGAAGCCAAGGTAGCTCCAATTGCAGAAAAGATCAAAGAGAACAGATTACGATGGTATGGGCACATGTGTAGAAAAACAGAAGACAATCTGGTGAAGGAGATTTGGGACAGACGGGAAGAAGGGAAGAGGAAGCGAGGGCGTCCAGCAAAGAGGTGGATGGATTGTGTGAAAGAAGATCTGCGACAGTCAGGCATGAGTGTTGAAGAAGGCAGGAGTGTGGTACTGAATCGAGAGAGTTTGCAACAGCTAACTCAATACCCTGACCCCATGTAGAAAGAAATGGGAAAAGGGGGGCTGATGATGATGATGATGTGTGTATGTATAATATATATATATATATATATATATATATATATATATATATATATGTGTGTGTGTGTGTGTGTGTGTGTGTGTGTGTGTGTGTGTGTGTGTGCACGAGACAGATGTTCGAAGTAGTAAAGCTTTGAATGCCTGTCATACCACATCACAAAGATTCAAAAATATACAAAATCCACACACACACACATCCACTGCAACCCCACACCACCTAAGAGAGTTAGTCATTGGTGTTGCATCTATGCATGTCTGTTGTTTAAAATGTATTGTTTTGAAGTTTTTGGTAAAATACAATATAAAACAAACAATGTGGCCCCCCCACTATATACACTAACTCCAGGATCACACTACAGTGGGGAAAAGTGTATATATATATATATATATATATATATATATATATATATATATATATATATATTACTTGCCTTACAGTACTCTACACAGTGCCATATATACTAACTGCAGTTCAGTAAAATGAGATTCAGTGAAATGAGTTTTCAGTAATTTGTGTTTTCAGTGATATGGTCGAGGTGAAATGAAATTCAGTGAAATGAGATTCAACAAAACAAAGTAGACCTCTATATATATATATATATATATATATATATATATATATATATATATATATATATATATATATTTATTTACCTTGGTCGATCCGTTTTTTTCGTATGTGAAACGAGGTGAAGTGAACGCTGCTGAACTTGCATAAGGGGATTTATTGGCGAAGGTACGGAACCTTGTAAACTTGGTATCGCTTAGAATTTTTGGTTTACTAAGCAACTTCGTAAAGCTGGTAATGCTTAAAAACTCATTGGTTAACCGACCACTTACTTAGAACTGTGGAATCAGTGCAAACGTTAAGTGTGGATAATCTGCCTGACGCTCTCCTTCTCATTTAAATTATTTGAAATACTTAACTCTTTAGGAAGAGCGTATTTAGACAGCCAATATTTGTACATATATATATATATATGTTTATATATATATATATATATATATATATATATATATATATATATATATATGTATGTATGTATGTATGGTGTCTCAGTAGGGAAATCTCTTCTTTTCCTCACAGCTCCATAGTATGGTTCATCAATTCATTGAAGACCTCTGGTCACAGTGTTTATGGCTACGTAGGTTTTCTATGGGTGCTCCTCTTTCTTTCAACCTGTGAAACACCCTTGGACTTCTGGTCTCTAGCATAGCTTAAGAAAGGGACATGGACCAAGCTACTTACCCAGGTAAGGAGTGACAATTTAGAACAGAAGATGAAAAGCTATGAGCGGGAAAGATTTCCATTCTGTAGAACTTGATTAAATCACTCTGCTTTTGCCTACTGTGTGACCACTGAGTAAGTTACTTAATTGAACAGTGATCTCATGTTGCTCTTGAGGGCTCATAGGTTGCCCCTGGAAAGAGATTCTAGTGTCTAGTGGGTTTAAGCTGTTAACATATGAATACAAGCAAAAATCAAAAAGTTAAATGGGCAGCACTATTCAGTTAATAAATAAACTAATAAGCTCTAAGATTGATCCCTTGTACTTCATATGTCTATTAATCTATATATCCATTATATAGTGTATATATGCATGCATGTTGGATAGTGTTCTAGCACAGTTAAGACTTTTTCAGAGATTAACTGTTTAACAAATAAATAAAATAAAACAAAAATGGCTAACTTAAGCAGCAAATAAATTAATAGTACGTACTCCATCACAAACATACTTTCAAAGCACCGAAGCCCTCTCATTATTCATATGATAGTGGTACTCCTGCCAGACAAATAGCTGGATTTTAGGTCTATTGACGTCTAACATTTTGGGAATTATTTATTATTTATTTATTTATTTTACATTTGTTAACTGGGGGTGTCTGACTGAGCCGAAAAGGCCCTTTTTCAGCAGAGGCCCGGGGAGAAAAGCTCCACATAGAAAAATTACAGATACATTTAGACATGATCAGTATACACACAAATTACAAAAGACATGTTTTTACAGTGGTATGCAGCACATCAACAGTTACAATGGAGAGAACAAACAAAAAATATTTAAAAATAATGGTAATTAATAGATTTGTGGTGTACAGCTGAGATTTGGAACATTGGTAGAATACATACATAGTACACAGGCACAGTACATACATTGTAGATTAGCTAGTGTTTGTGAGAATTTTTCAATCTTGATCAAGTACTCTAGGTTTAGTATGTGTACCTTATACGCTTTCATTAGCCTAGGGAGCAATCATGGCACTGCCAGCATTGCTTGAGATGTTGCCTGATGAGGTCTTTAAAGGAGGCTTTGGATGATGTGTTTTGCATGCTGGTGGGACAGAGTTCCATTTTTTAGCCACTGAACTACTATATAGTGCATCTCCAAAGCTACTGTAGCTGTTGGTGACTTCTAGTAGTAGTTTGCTTGATGATCTAAGAGGCCTTTTGGCTAAGAGATGTTGTACTAGGTTTTTGAGGGCAGGACACTTATTGAGGAGGTAATAGATAGAATGACAGAGGCAGAGCTGATTGTAGGTTAGGAGGTTGGGCAGTTCAAGCCAGTGGAGCTGTCTTAAAGCAGTACAGTGATGAGTTCTATATGAGCAATTTGCAACAAAGCAGTGTTTCTGTCACTGGTGTTTTTCTGTCTTTTTCTCCCTGCTGCTGACACCTTTCCTTGCTTTATAAAATTGAGTTTTGTTTGCTTTAATGAAATTTGGCATAATATAGGTTAAACAGCAATATTGCTAGCTGTTTTAATGTGCTTCTTAAAATACTATGTAAAAAGCAGAGTGCACATACTGATTAATTGAACTGTTGTCCACTTCCTTTTGTTTTTCGTAAACTACAGTATTAATCTTAGATTTAGGATTTTAGACCTACTTCAGACACTTTTTTTCATTTCAAGCCTTTTCCTTCCTGGACTTGTTTTGTTTAGATTGGATGCCTGCTGCAAATGAAGGCAGTAGCGTGACGTCTTGTTGGCCATGCAGTACTCAAGGATAGCAGAAGCTGACTGTTTCTCACAAAGCATGTTGGTGGGATGAATAGATCACAACTACATGGAAGAATCCTAATAAATGCATTACCTGCAGGGCCAATACTTCCATGTGCATCACACCTGTTTGAATTGTTAATTCCCCTATCCCTAGTGCCCTCACTTACTGAGGGCATAGTTCACTGTAAATAACTCACATCTTTCAGGTGTGCAACCTATTTAGTTTACTTGTATAGTAGACTTATTTCTTAGTTATTGTTAAATTACTGGAGCTACTCAGTTCAGAGATATATGGAGAATGTTTTTCTAAACTTCCTGACTCATCCTGTATTATTTCTCTGCAATACCTCAGGTAGACTAGGTTTTGTGGTTGTGTCTACACGTGTCCCATTGATCCTGATCCCTTTAGGCAACGTTTTGTTTACCTTTCACACTCGTACACCTCTGCTGTGGCTTTTGCTAACTACAATTCTATAAGATATGCGGCTTTTATTTTACTGTAGCTGATGAGCGAGTCTCATTTTTCATATTTCACATTTGTCTATTTTTTATGGTGATCGTAATTTCATCTGATTTGCAAAAGTTTAATAAATTTGTTAAAGATATAGGTTCTGCAGAGGGTTTTATAATCATATGTTCATCAATTCTGCAAATGTTTTAACCATTTGTGAAATTTACATGTGTTCAGAATTACATGATCAGTGTAACTGTTGTGTATTTTTTACGCTCCCTCACTTTGATGACGTTTTAATTTTATCTTTTTACTTCTGCTTGTATTGCAGATAATAATGTATATTGAAAGCTGAAGTACTTCATACCTTTATGCAATGTACATAAACCTTTTATTGTACTTTACAGACATGTTAGGTGGTGCCCCCACCAAGCAAGTGTGTGATCTGAAAACAGCTCTTTTTGGTTTATGATAACAGGACTTTTTTGGAGCTACAAATATTACCTAATTTCTCCCTACTATTGACACCATTGATTGTTTCATAAAGTCTCTGCATGCTTTAATTACATTTGACAAAGATTAGTTGCATGGTAGCTTTTTTCTTTTATGTACTTTTAAATCTTCCTCTTCTTCTTCTTCTTTTGGCATTTCCTGGTTAGGGGTCACCACAGCGGATCACTGTCCGCTCATGATTGGCAGTGGAGTTTTACAGTGTTGAGTTGCCAGCCCAACGCCCAACCTTCCACAGAAGGCACACACATGCTCACACTCATGCCTAGGGCCAATTTAGTGTGTCATGTACTTTTAAATATAATGTGAAAAAACAAGTGTGTTCACACCTGAGAAAATGGAACTGTTGTTGTCAATGGTTTGGTTCTAGTCTCCTTAAAGGACCACTATGGGCAAACAATGAAAAAACATACATTTTTTATCTTGCCATGATTTACTGCACCTCCTAAAGCTGCCTGCAGCAAAATAAGTACTCATTCCTAATTTTGTTTTTTTTTTACTCTTATCTGCCCTCATGGGGGCAGACATTGTGATTCCTTTGGACAGCTAAATCTGTCTCAGTGCAAAGACTGTGAGAACAAATAGCCCTACCATTTGTTGTCAGACTAGACTTCCATTCACTTAGAATGGACCACCTGAAAAAAATGCCAAGTTTGAGAGTCTGCAGCTTATGTGTCATGGTATGTGCTGAGTTTTACAAATGTTGTTCCTATTGATGTACTACACATTCTCTGAAAGAAACTTGCAAAAGTGTCAACAAATTACTGTGATAAAAAAGACTTTTCACAAGGAGCAGTTTTTCAAGTTTCAATTGCTGGCCAAGTTACTCCTCCCATCTCCCCTCCTTCAGTGGGCTACAGTCTCACATTTCCAGCTTGGGTAGATTATCAAAAAAAATCACAGCCTGGTGTGCCACTAAAACTGTTCCCTTATGTCTCTTCAATTCTGAATAGCATTTCCCCAGGAATAAAAAAAACAAAGCACACACATCAGTCCGGAGTTTGGGCCATTCTATCAATTTCTTAATGTGCACAGTAAAACATTCAGTTTATAATGCGTTCTGGCTGCTGACATGGTTATCTTTACATAGTTATTCTCTTATAGCATAACCTGAGCTTATGGTATTCAATGGCAAGCTTTACAGCAGTTCTCAGTTTTTTAACAATGACCTCCCAAGCCTCTGGTGTGACCCAGTACTTTGTCAATATACTGTACATAGATTAATACAAATATTTGTGCACATATGACACGTACAATAATACACATATATCATCATTAAAACAAGATAAATGCAATGTAAATCATATCAATATAGTTATGATTTCTAGTTTATGACCCTGTTTGTCTATGGAAACTTCTTTTTGAATTTATGTTCAAGCAATTGTATATTGGTTGTATATTATCTTGTTTAATTGTTTCTCAATATTCTAACCACTGTATGCTGCATCAATTGTAAAACTCTGATTTTGCTCCTTTAATATTTTCTATGCTCTTTGTACAAAATAGCTATGTTTGTATAATTTATTTCTATTATTTTTTTCTAATTGTTTACTATGTATCTGGAGCTTTTCTCCCCAAGCCTCCGTTGAAAACGGTCACCTTGTGTCCAGTCGGACTAACCTGGTAAACAAATGGAAAATAAATAGAAAATAAAATATACTAAGAATATCAATCAATATACCAAGAAAAATCTAAAACATAAGAAAAAAAACACAGAAGGAAGGAAAATGTTTCCTTGATGCTGTCATGAAAATCCCACTCACTTATTCACAGATTATGAGATTATATAATATATTAAGTAAAACAACGTACCCAACACACTAGTCATAGGTGACTCTATAGTCAGGCACAATGATGTCCCACTCACCAGGCTAAACAAGGAGAAGGTTACTGTCAGCTGCCTGTCGGGTGCCAGGATCCGCCATATAACCCACGCACTCAGGTCACTCCACATCAAGTACAAATATGACTCTGTCATTGTCCATGTTGGTGTGAATGACCTGAGACGTACCTCCCTGGATTACATGAAAAGAGACATGGAACAGCTGTCCGATCTTGTAGCCCAGGGAGGTATGACCTTAGCCCAGAGTAGCATCCTGCCATCACCTAGAATGATACCGCAGTACAAGGACAAAATGATTGACTTCAACAATTGGCTAAGCTTCTGGTGTCATTCTAAGGGGATCCAGTATCTGTCTGCCTGGGATGACATGGTCGACAGACCACGATGCTTTGCCAGAGATGGCCTGCACCTGTCGCCCATGGGATTCTGGATACTGGCTAAGGCTCTTGCCACCCCTATAGTGCCTTTTTTAGACAATGTTCAAATGACAAATTCACCATCGTAACAGGAACAGGCAAGCAAAAACTGAGGGTAATGCTACTCAATACTAAAAGTATAAATCTCAAAATGCACTCACTCAAGGCACTCCTTAAATGGAGAACATCGATATCTGTGCAGTGACTGAGACCTGGTTCAAGGCTCCAATGAGCACCCCTGCACTACCAGCCTATAACTCATACCACACTGTTCGGCCACGTAACCTGGACTGGAATACCAAAGGCGAAGGTGTGTCCATATTCATTAAGGATATCCACACCTCTAGGCTATTTGCTCAGCATAATACATTCAAGGGTTATCCAAGTGCAACTAACTCTGTGCAAAACTGTAATCCAAATTGTAGTTTGCTACAGATCCCCCATCATGCCCCAGGATTCCCACTCCTCTTTTCTTGATATACTGGAAAATATTAGGGTTCAACCAAACACCCTAACAATGGGTGATTTCAACTACCCCACCATTAACTGGGAAAACTACTCATGTACCAACTCTTTCACTCAACGCTTTCTGGAATTCATAAATTCCAGTGCCCTGGATCAACTTATCCACACCCCCACCAAGGGCAACAATATCCTAGACCTAGTCATTACCAACATGAGTGTCCGGTGTTCCACATCTGAAGTCAACTCCTCATTGGTCAGATCTGACCATAAGCTAATCACCCTAGATGTCCACATCCCGCCTCCACCCCCATTAAGGAAACCACAGTAAAAAATTTCTCCAAAGCCAATTTCATGCTTCTTAAGACAGAAGTGGTGAACTTCATGACACCCATGCAGATGGACAATACAGTTACGACTGCTGAATCCTACACAAATGCACTCTATAAGCACTTACATGAGTGCATGGATCATGCTATCCCAAACAGAACCAAGAAGCTATCCTCCAAAAAAAGGAAGCCAATCTGGTGGTACCCTGCCATAAACAAACTGTACAACAGAAGGAAGAAACTGTTGCAAGAGAGAGTAAATTCTCTCTGTGGGAGTGGTGGAGCTCCCTGGTCAGCCTCAGTAAGAAGCTAAGATCCCTTATAAGAGCCTCCAAAGCTAGCTATGAAAATAAAATTTCCACTGATTCTAAGGACAACCACAAAGCATTCTATAGCTATGTCAAGAATCTCAATGGCAACACCCAGATCTGCTCTGAGTTACAGCACAATGACATGAAAATTACAGAACCAACTGATATTGCCAACATTCTGGCAGATAGGTTCAGTGCTAACTTTACCACCCTCTCACACCCTAAAGGGCCCATATCTATACAGGAAGAATGCAGAGTCCCTGTAATCACAACTACACAGGTAAAAGCTGCACTCTCTAAAGCCAAAAACACAGCATCCATGGGAACGGACAACATCCCAAGCTGCGTTTTACACGAACTTCAGAATGAACTGGCTCCCCACCTAAACACCATGCTCGATCATAGCCTCACATAAGGCTTTGTGCCCACTGAATGGCGCACAGCAACAGTTATCCCACTCCACAAAGTGGGAGCCACCACTGATCCCAGGAACTATCACCCTATTAGCCTGATAAGCCTGGTCTGCAAGGCCATGGAACGTATCATCATGGAACTCAAACAAAGGCACTGGTAACCTCCAAGCTCTGGACCCCACCCAGTTCAGGTTTATGAAAGGCAGATCATGCATCCTGAACCTAATAGACTTCGTTGAGGCAGTCACCAAAGCCGTAGATGAGGCTAAGGTGGTTCACACAGCCTATCTTCACCTCGCCAAGGCTTTCAACACCATCCCCCATTCTGGAATTATAGCTAAACTCACTAAACTAGGTATAAATCCCTATGTCACAAGATGGGTTGCCAACTGGCTCACTGACAGAACCCACACTGTAAAAGTTGCAGACTCCAAATCTGACATCAAACCAGTGACAAGTGGAGTACCACAGGGTTCAGTCCTGGGACCTCTCCTGTTTGGTATCTACTTCTCTGAAGTACAGGCTAACACAGAAGGCCTCTGGCTAATGAAGTTCACAGATGACTGCAAACTAGGAGCCATAGTCGAGTCCCCAAATGATGTGGGCATCCTACAGAAGGGCCTCACTGAGACAGATGCCTGGTGTCAGAGCCATGGCCTCAAGCTCAATGACAAAAAGTGCACTTTCATCCGTTTTGGTAAAAACTCTGTACCCATGAACTACCACATAGGCAGCAGTCCACTTAACACTGAATGCGTGATAAGAGACCTTGGGACCCAGGTGGACAGTAGTCTCTCCTTTGATAATCACATCGCCACAGCCTTCCTATTTGGCACACCATCACAAAAGGGTTCTCATCCAGGAAAAAAAGAGGTCATTGCTCCCTTCTACTGGACACTCATTAGACCCATTATAGAGTACAATGCCCCTTTTGGAATGTACTTCACAAGACATCTACAGCAGCTGGAAAGGCCACAGAAGTACCTCACAAAGAGGATTACTGGCCTCAAACAGATGCCCTAGACTCACCATCTCAAAAAACTCCAGCTTTACTCCATAGCATATCGCCTGCTCTGAGGTGATGTCTGCCTAACATATAAAGCTATGTCAGATTCAGAGCTGTTGGACATGATTCACCTAAAGAAATCCCATTCCCTCCAAGCTACACGCTCTAGGGACCTAAACCTTGTGACCACAATAAACAGGACATGCTGGAGGGATATATTCCTGTCCTAGAGACTTCCCATACTCTGGAACAAGCTGCCCATCTATGTCAAGCAAAGTTCCTCATTAGCACTCTTCAAGAAAAATCTTTGAGTGGATGGGAAATAGGAAATATACCCCAGAATCACTTCTGTGGCTCTGCTCAACAGTGGCACAGGAAAATAACTTTCTTGGGTGGCATAAGCCAGGGAACCTTGTTGGCTAGGCTTACTTAGGCCCTTGAGCCGACTGCCTAATACCTACCTATGAACCTATTATTAGACTAAATACAATATTATGTAGCATTGAAATGTGCTGACATTATAAGGGTGACAGTTCATTATTTACTCATAATGCAAATGTCAGAGTGGAAAAGTTCAAATAGTGGATAAACAGGAGGGGAAGAGAAGAAAGAGTGAGAAAAAGTATTTGTTAGAAGTAATAATTAGGGTAGATATGGGAGGCAGGAGGAAAAATGAGTAAAAGTAACATTACAAGTACGAGAAACGAAACCAAGGAAAAGAAGAAATAACATGGACAAGATTTACTGTGTGTGTGCATGTGTGTGTGTGTTTGTGTGTGTGTGTGTGTGTGTGTGTGTGTGTGTGTGTGTGTGTGTGTGTGTGTGTGTGTGTGTGTGTGTGTGTGTAGTGTTAAAGAACTATAAAGCAAATCTGCACTGATACCTGCTTGCTGCCCTGCTGAAGTGCAGTGGACTGGCTCCAGTAGGAAGGGATGACAGCATACCTCTCAACATCATAGAACAAGAAATCTGGACAAGGCCATAAATAATAGGGGACAAAGGCCCAGAAATTGGGACAATTTATAAATATTGCACTTACAAACTTAGAAGGTTGATAAACAGGTTTTGCATTAGAGTGAATTTTCTTAAGGATATGAGGTCTGAAAATAAAATGCCTGTCAACTTTCTGACTTCAGTGTTCAATGCTTTGGCAGTGATTTGACAGAAAACTGCAATTTTATGAAAAACAGACAAAAAATCTGGACTTTCTGCAAAAATCTGTACTGTTGAGAGATATGGATGGGAGTCTTGAAACAACACCCATCAATCATTTTCATTTGTTTACCAAAGCCATTACAGCAGTGTTTTGCAGAGAGGTGGGAAAAGCCTTAAATTTGACTGGTATGTTGTGTGGTTTGGGTAGCCGTGTTTGTGGAAGGTGGACGTGTGCCTTTGTAAGTGTGGTGCGAATGTTATGGATTATGAAATGGAGAGATTAAGATTAAAATTGTGCTCAGTGAAGTCCCTAGCAATTTCATCACTGCTTGATTCAGACATATACATTCCCCTGTGTTTGTCACTACTATGTTTGAGTGCATTGTTTTTGGAGTGTGGTATCACTGCTACAGCTGCTGTTACTCTTTCAATACAAGTATCTGCTTTGGAAGTTTTTTCCAGGAGTCTGTTGCTGAGAGGATGAGAGACATGCTACAAGTATACAACTAAGACAAACTAGATAAAGCAATAGTAAGAAAAAGTACTAGGTCACATCCAGGGTTGCCAGACGTCCCTATTTGGGTGGGACTGTCCCGAGATCAGCAGCCTGATCCTGAGTCCCGCACTGCCGGTTTAAATCCCAGGCAGCCTACGCTTTGTTTTTTTTTTTGTTTTGTTTTTTTTTTGATTGGCCCATATACCGGCATACGGGCCAATCAAAAATCGCTAAACATGGAGCTTCTTGTGTTTAATGCGGAAGTTCTGCATTAAACACAAGAAGCTCCATGTTTAGCGATTTTTGATTGGCCTGTATGCCAGTATATGAGCCAATCAAAGCATCGCAAAACAGAGCTACTTATGTTTAATGCGGAACTGCGATGTTCCTGCATTAAAGAGAAGTAGCTCTGTGTTTAGAGATTTTTGATTGGTCCGTATACCGGTATACAGGCCAATCAAAACATCGCAAAACAGAGCTACTTCTGTTTAATGCGGAACTGCGATGTTCCGCATTAAACAGAAGTAGCTCCGTGTTTAGCGATTTTTGATTGGCCCGTATACCGGTATACAGGCCATTCAAATATTGCTAAACACGGAGCTACTTCTGTTTAATGCGGAACATCTCAGTTCCGCATTAAACATAAGTAGCTCTGTTTTGCGATGTTTTGATTGGCTCATATACTGGCATACAACCCAATCAAAAATCGCTAAACATGGAGCTTCTTGTGTTTAATGTGGAACTGTGATGTTCTGCATTGTATACCGGTATACGGGCCAATCAAAACATTGCAAAACAGAGCTACTTCTGTCTAATGCGGAACTGCAATGTTTCGCATACACACAGAGCTACTTCTGTTAAAGAAGTGGAAGACCTTTTTTTTTTTTTTTTTTTTTTTTTAGTCTTCACTTCTAGTGAAAGACCTTTTTTTTTTTTTTAGTCCTTTAGTCGGAAATCTGGCAACCCTGGTCACATCAGAGGTTTGGGAGGTCATTGTAAAGAAACTGACAACGGTTGTAAAATATCATTAAATACCATAAGTTCGGGTTATACTATAAGATAATAAGTATGTAAAGATAACCATGTCAGCAGCCAAAATGCATTACAAGTTGAATATTTTACTGTGCACATTTTAAAAAATGGATAGACTGGCCTAAACTCTGGACTGATGCATTTGCTTTTTTTTTAATTCCTGGGAAATGCTATTCAGAAGTGGAGACATACAAGGGAACAGATTTAGTGGCACACCAGGCTGGGATTGTTTTTATGTCAATTGTCATGCAAAGCTGACTAAATAGTTGACTCTAGTAAAGCTGGAAATGTGAGACTGTAGCCCACTGAAGGAGGGGAGATGGGAGGAGTAACCTGGCCAGGAACTGAAACTTGCAAAACTGCTCTTTGTGAAAAGTCTTTTTTATCTCAGTAATTTGTTGACACATTTGCAAGTTTCTTTCAGAGAATGTGTAGTAAGTACATCAGTAGGAACAACATTTGTAAAACTCAGCACATACCAGTCAATGACACATGAGCTGCAGACTCTCAAACTTGGCAGTTTTTTTCAGGTGTTTCATTCTAAGTGAATGGAAGTCTAGTCTGACAACAAATGGTAGGGCAATTTTTTCTCTGTCTGTGCATTATGGGACAGATTTAGCTTTCCAAGGAATCACGATGTCTGCCCCCATGAGGGCAGATAAGAGTAAAAACAAAATAAAATTAGGAATGAGTACTTATTTTGCTGCAGGCAGCTTTGGGAGGTGTAGTAAATCATGGCAAGATAAAAAATATGTTTTCTTCATCATTCGCCCATGGTGGTCCTTTAAGTTATATTAACCTAAGCCTTTCTTAATTAAACTATATATATATATATATATATATTAGATTGGGTGTGTGGAATAAATGCAGACAGCAGTATAAGACCTTAGCCATGTAAGAATCCTGCACCATGATTTGAATGTACCATATTCAGCACTGGTGTGGGACCCTTAACTCCTCCCACCATAATTCTTTATCTGTCCCTACATCATCAAATTTAAATAACCACCCAATAGCCTCCTTCTGATTATGACCCATGCATCTTTCATTTTGAAATTGATTTTGTATGATGTAACATGCCTCTGCCTCTTTAAATGGATTTTGCATGTTTTTTTTACTACAATTACAAGTCAAGCTGGCACAGAATGATTTTGCAATGTGCTCAAGGCATCCTTGTCACTAAATGTTAAGCGTAAATTCTGATACATCAAGGATCATAACAACAATGCCAGATTTTAGCAGGTACAATGTCTGTACTGATAAGTAAACTAATGCTTCAAGAAGGACAAGGTCAAAAATCAGACCATTTTATCTACCTGAAACAATTGAAATGTCATGATTTCATTTGTGTGGTAAGACATGATAAGAGGTTTTGGACATCCCTTTGTTACTACCATGTCTATTCATCTCTTACTAATTTCTGATTTGTTTTATAATGTAAATATCGGTATATACAAAATAGAGTAGGCTGGGCTTATTCATTTAATTTACTGCACCTCTTGCTTGCCTTTAGTTAAAATTCTGCCACTTGTCTACTCAAAACAGCAACATAGAACAGCACGGTAAACAAAAATTTAATGGATCATAGAATCTCGGACTTCATTCAGATGTCTCAGTCTCTTATTCTTACTGATGTCCTGGCAATATATACATATATATATATATATATATATATATATATATATATATATATATATATATATATATATATATATATCAATCATCTGTTTAAAAAAATAAAAAAAAATTGCTAGACATTTCAAGATGCTCATTAGTCTGCCTCCTTTACAGCTGATTTCAAACCCATATCAGTCCACCCAATAATTAACAAACTATTAGAAAAAATACCTTCTCAAATTACTGTTACTTCACTCAGATACAACCATGACTCAGGTGTGGGTCATGGTACTGGACTACTTGGCTGGAGCCCCCCCCCCTCAACTTTTGAAGAGTAAAAAAAAAAAAATGTTACTTATATAGCACTAACAACAAATCACTACTGTGAAAATGCAAGTTTGACCATTTGTGGAACTCGGAGATGTGCGCATTCATGCCCGAGTTCCAATTAAAAAAAAAAAGATGAAAACTTCTGTCTTGTGGCTGGGCTGGACTGTTTTGAAAACAGTGTGGATTAGAAAGTGGGTGGGCATCAAAAAATACACCCAGAAATCATTACTGTTTTAATGGCAGGAATATTACTGGAAAATGGACAGGTAAGGTCAGTAGCCTGTCACATAATCTGCGTGCATGACGCGAGTGCTGACATAAGTGTATAAAGAAGGTAAACCATTGAAGTTCCCTTTCTGCACTTTAAGTGCACTGTGCAGTCATGAGACTGAAAGGGAGATTTATTTTTTGGATAAGGTAAGTGAAAAAATACTTGCACTTTATTGTGAACTGACTGACTTGATAATAATTATCATAAATCATGAAGAAACTTTTCTGTGTGGAAGATCTAAGATTCCCAAGAGTTCAGGCACCTAATAAAAACATATTGTGAATATCCCACCTAATAGGTGGCAGACATACTTTTTTTTTTAAACTTTAAAAAAGTATAAATCCACTAATGAAAGTAGGGAAGCACAAGCTAGTTTAAATTGAATCCACTTTATTAAAATCACACAAACAAATGATCCAAATAGTAGGTGATAAAACAGAATAAAGTATAGAAATTCACCATTCTATTTATACACCTGTTTAAAAGCATGTTTAAAACCATGGGAGTGGTTTACTAGGGTAGCTGTGTTGTAAAAGACAATTAGCATGTTTACTTACTAAATACCCCTTCCTAGGGCGGCCACGGTGGTGCAGCAGTTAGTGTTGTCGCCTCACAGCAAGAGGTTCTCTGGTTCGATTCTCGGCTGGGGTGCCTTCTGTGCGGAGTCTGCATGTCCTCCCTGTGGTCGCGTGGGTTTCCTCCCCGTGCTCCGGTTTCCTCCCACAGCCCAAAGACTGGATTGGACACACTAAATTGGCCCTAGGCGTGAGTGCGTGTGTATGCGTGCCTTCTGTGGAAGGTTGGATGCCGGGCTGGCAACTTGACACTGTAAAACTCCACTGCCAATCATGAGCGGACAGTGATCCGCTGTGGCGACCCCTAACTGGGAAAAGAAGAAGAAGACTTGATAAATACCCCTTCCCCCATACACCAGTGTGATATTCGACACAGTGCTGCCCTACTTCAAGCTATATGATTCCAGGATATGTTAAAATAAACCAAACTAAAAGTTAAACTAAAAATTATACATTAATAATTGCTAAAACCTCCTGAAAGCATTTTACTATAATATCAAAAAAAAAGTTAACATAAGTCTTCAAAATACTTTAGAAATCTTTTCTACCAATGTTCAGAAACATTTTTAACATTTTTAACATAGCTCACTTTCGTATATTAGAATTTCTTCAGGTTTGTGTGTCAAGTGGGAAAAGCAATTTAAAATTAAAAGTTAAATAACAATATATTACAATACATATTATTTAAGAAAATGTAGTACAAAAACAAATCCTAAATAAAAACCTACCAAACACTTGAGAATATATGTGTATGTGTGTGTGTGTGTGTGTGTGTGTGTGTGTGTATATATATATATATATATATATATATATATATATATATATATATATATATATGTGTGTGTGTGTGTGTGTGTGTGTGTATATATATATATATATATATATATATATATATATATATATGTGTGTGTGTGTGTGTATACATATGTGTATTTCAAATTATAAATCTATTAAAGAATTTTAAAGTAAAATACACTCACAAATCTATGAAAAATCTAGTGGAAAAATAATCACTCATTCTCACAGCAGAGATACTTGCTCAGATCTGCAAACCCTAGAAAAAGGTGTAAAATGGACAGAAAAGTGACACTTTACAGCTAGAAGAGTTTATCAGGTACCTCAATCTAATTACTACCGTCCTGCATTTCACCTCCTCCCACAACTCCAGCTCAACCACATTCTTAGACATGATAATTACCAAGGACATTAAAAACAGCAGAATTTCCACTGATCTTTACTAAAAACTGATGAGTGAACCTTTTACTCCACAGTAAATGTCTGCATCCCACCAAGACAAAATATAACATGGTTAAGTCCCAGGGATATAGGTTAGCTAGAATAACCATAAAGGTGGAACAAATGATGTGGATATTCTACAAAAAGACCTTACAGAAACAGATGCTTGGTGCCAGAGCCATGTGCTCAAGCTCAATGCCAAGAAATGTATAGTTATCCCCTTTGGGAAAAAACATGTACCTATGAATTACCACAGAGGTGGCAGTACGCTAAACAACAAAAGTGTGATAAGAGACTTAGGGACACAGGTGGACAGTGGTCTCACCTTTGATAACCACATCGCCACAACAGTCAGGAAATCCTTCTATGTGGCACATCTCATCACTAAGGGCTTTTCATCCAGAAAAAAGGAAGTCATTGTCCCAGTGTACTCATCCCTCATTAGACCCATTATAGAATACAATGCCCCATTTGGTATCTACCTCTCAAGACATCTGCAACAACTGGAAAGACCACAGAAATACCTCACTAAAAGAATCACAGGCCTAAATCAGATGCCCTATGCTGACCATCTAAAAAAACTCCAGCTATACTCTGTCACATATCATCTACTCAGAGGCAATCTTTGCTTAACATACAAGGCCATGTCAAACCCAGAGCTGTTGGACATGCTACACTTAAAGAAATCCCAATCCCTCAGAGCCACACACTCCAGGGATCTAAACCTTGTCATCACAATGAACAAAATATCTGGAGGGATAGGTTCCTGACCCAGAGACTCCACAGACTCTGGAATAGACTGCCCATACATGTCAAGCAGATCGCCTCTTTGGCCCTCTTCAAAAGGAACCTTGACGATTGGATGAGAGATAGGAAATTCACACTGGGGATCATGTCAGTCACCCTGCTAGACAGGGGTCCAGAGAAGTAAATATGGTGGGAAGAAATAGCCAGGGAATTGTTATGGCTAGGCTTGTATAGGCCCTAGGGCTGATAGCCTAGTACTAACCTATGAACCTTTTCTGAGAAACCTTAACAATTTGGAATCACTCGACTGGCTCAAATTTCCTAACAAACTCATATTTACACAACATTTCATCATCCACTCTATCTTAAACAAAACCTCCTCCCGCCCTAGCCTCTGTTCCCTAGTCTCCCTCTATAAGCCCCCTCGACCCCACAGAAGTGCAGATCATGATCTCCTACAGATCCACAAACCTAAAAAATCTCCTGGACAGAATCTCTACAGCTACCATTCTGCACTTGCATGGAACAAGCTTCCCATGTTCCTTAGAAACATCACCCACTTTCCTAAATTCAAGAAAGCTCTCAAAAGTCACCTCTGCAGCACCAGGACATTTCCCTCTAATGACCCTACCTGAACTCCCCTCTCTCTCCCTAGCTATCAACACCTTTCCTCACCTCACTAGTGCTAAACTTTCTCACTAACTACTATGTACGTTACCCATCCTTTTGAAATCAACCTAATGTATCTTTCAGCACTTCTTCAGTCACTACCTAATTAACAAACCTCATACTCTCAATATTATGGTTCTGTTGCTGATTAGCATTACTCTACTATTATCTCTGATTGCTTGAACATTTTTGTGTATTGTATTATTACTTCATTCTAGTGCTGTTCTTGATTTATTTTATTGTTGAGCTTAACTTATTGTACTGTGGAGTTTCACCAATATTCTCTTAATATTTTCTACTGTTTTCTTGAATATTATATATTTTTTACTATATCTCACCTCAACTTTTGTAAATATTCTTAATTATTACACTGTGGATCTTTTATCCCGGGCCTCCGCTGAAAAAAGGCTTTTGCTCAGTCAGACTATCCCAGTCAACAAATGTTAAACAAAGAAAGAAATAAATAAATACATTTCTTAGCAAGAGCGGCGTATGAGAACCAAATGTTAACTAATCATCGAGTTTAAAAATACCAATGCACCCACACTAAACTGACCCATTGGAAGAATTTTTAAGAAGTTTGTGGTCAATAAATCAAAAGACAGCTGCATGTTGACATATACCTGAATTTTCATTGTATCAAAAATATTATCAAGGAGAAGTGGGCCATAATAACAGAAAGCCCTTATCTTGTAGACATTTTGGGGGAAGCCCCGAATTTTGTATATAGGAAGGCTAGAAATATTAGGAGCTTTGTAGAAGGGAAACCTAAACCACAGGAAAGGAACACAAAAAAATGTGAAATAAACCATTCATTTTTGCCTACATTTAAGAGGGATAGTCTTTTTATTACCCATATTAAAAGAAACTTATTAAGACTAGTACAGGCAGATATTGCAATTCTGCACAAGTTGTTTACATGGCTAGTTGCATGGGATGCTTTACATTTTATGTGAGAAAGACTATTAATAAACTGAAACAAAAGATTTTCGCTGTGGTGACTCCTAACCGGGAAAAGCAGAACAACATTAGTTTTAGTATCTAAAATCCATTCTAAATGTAGAAACAATGGCCTGGCCAGACACCTTCAACTCCACAGAAGACACACTGGGTTTAAATTTCAAATACTTGATCACGTAGACCTCACTGAATGTAAAGGAGACATCCCAAATACTTTAGAAAAACAAGAACTTATGTAGCAACTAAGGCTGAACTCTTTAAGAAAGCCTGGACTAAACTATTACTGCTCACTGAAAAAGTGTACTAGAGCTAAGAAAGTCACCTCATTGTTTACAACACTGAAGGTGTGAACTTTATTTATTTATTTGCATTTATTTGTCATTTGCAATTATCAACAATGTTATTAACTATTAACTTTGTAAATGTAATGTTAAAATGTGATATTATGGTAGTGGATTATTAATTATTAATTTTGGTTTAGCAGATACATTTATATACAAATATTTATTTGTTTATAATAACCATTTTTTAAATATTTAAATGTTTATTCTAATTATATCTTCATTTGTTAATAGAATCATGTTACATTCATAAGACACCAAAGAAAACAATGCCACTGGCCATTAACTATAATAATCTCAATTTATTACATAAAAATAAAAGTAACAGATTAAGCTCTTTCATCCAAGCACATCAGGACTTCTTCAGAATCTAAAATGCAATGCTTACAATTCCCTTTTTATACCCTACACAGTAAAATCAAATAATTAATTATCACCTTGTTGCCAGGCAACCACATTAGGCTAATACCAATGAGAAATACAAAATTAACCTTAAAACCATTAAACAATTAAAAACTTTAAAAACATTGTAAATACAAGCCACTACATTAAAATTTATTAAATTTAAATTTTAATATTAAATGAAAAGAAATACTTTTATTTATACCTGGGAACTGGGCAGCATTTAATGTCATTTGCCACTTTGCTTCATTAGATTCTAAAAGGAATTTGTATCCCCCCCTTTCTGGGGTCAACTTTAACCCTTTCCAGGATGACAAATAAAAACTTATAAAAGGCACAAATCTTTGTATGCTTAAGCAGAGCATAATTTTCATTTCACTTTGTTATATTGTAATAATTCTCATAAGTCTCTTATGGAGCTGTCACTCCATTTTACCCACATAAAATAATGAGCATCCTGAGCACTTGGCAAGTTATACAACACATTTACTTAAGAGTGTTCCCTTTGGTAAACCTAATCTCAAATTAATAGTATTCTCTAATACTAGGGATTCCCCCTCAAAAATATAAGAGCATTGGGAACAGGAACCACATTTTCCTATCCCCAGTAAGTTGAGTCCCTGTCCCTGACTGTTTAGTATAATAAGACCCCCTTTCAAACCAATTCATTAAATTCCTATGAGTCTTGTGCACAAAAAACAGGCTCACCTCCCAATAAATTATAAATGTGAGGATAGGTTCTTAGTAAATTCCAATTCCTTCTAATAATTTCTTTAATGTCTTGTGCCTGGGGGTTATAGTGAACAACCAGTGACCTTTTAAATTTATTTTCAGATATCATGGTGGCCCCATTCTCTATACCCACACTTAAAAGGGCTTTATATTTTATTCCCCATTGAGATTCAACATGGTCCCTAATGGGATTAACACAATGTGGAGGATACTGCCTAACCAAAAACATCTCCACTACTTTATCCAACTCCTTTTTAGGGTCCAATGCATCAGAGCTCATCCTTGCGACCTGGATGCATTGACCTTTAACTAAACCTCTTTTTTGACTCATAGGATGACAACTCAAAAAACCTAAATAGGAGTTACTAAAGGTTGGCTTTCCATAAACCAGAGATTTAAACCCACTGCCACTGTGTATAATTACAGTGTCAAAATAGTTAATTTGATTAAAATCATACCTGAAGGTAAACCTTAAAAATTTGAAGACATATTAAAATATTCCATAAAATAAAATATATCTTGCTCTGGCCCACTCCATACAATAAAAATATTGTCCAAAAATCTTACACACCACCAAACATTACAAAAGTTGTGACAATAGGAGGTACTGCCAGCCATGCCAGGGAGAAGTAGGGCAGTAGATATAGGACTTTGTGCCAGTACAGCTAGCTGGATTTTGTAAATAATTGTATGTCATTACTATATTAAACTGATCTGTACAGATGCTTGTGCTGAAAATGTATTTATGAGCTTTGCTTGTGTTAACTGTATTAAAATGTATCAAAAGTGCACCCTGTTAAAATGAAGAGAGAAATGTACATGTATTATGGTGTCTGAATTGAAATCATGTTTTAATAGATGACACTGGCACAGCTATGGTTAACCAGCTGGCTTATTTTAAGAAAAATAAGGGAAATGTAAAATGAGCTGTTAAATCTTAGTGTGGTACCCCACAGTGTGGAGTATGCCTAGAGATGGTAGGTCTGGGAGCAGCCATTATCTGTTAGCCTTTTCAAAGAAGAGGAGAAGTATTGTAAATGTTCTGGCTCCTAGACATTGCCATGGAAGCTCTAAATGTGTATTGTAGCAAGTCCTGTCTCAAACTTCAAAAGGAGATATTGTGGGAACCTAGATTCAGGTGATCAGATGAGGTCATTCTGCAAGTCATCTTGGATATAATATTTTACAGGGAGTAATCTCAGAATATAGAGTATTCTGTTTGGGAAGCATTACTAGAAAGACTGTTCACGTATTTCATCTTGCCTTGCCCAAGTTATTAGGGGGCAGTAAATTTTCTTAGATTCAATCAGGAATGTAGTGAAGTTTAGTTTTGAGATGTTTTCTTTATTTGTATGAGTCTGTCCATAAATGTTGTTTTCAATATTTTCTGTGATTTGAACTCTGTGGTTTACTATGAATATCTATTTAGTATTTTCATGTTCTTTTATTATTTATTATTAAATATATTTAAAACTTTTACTGTGGCTGGTCCTTAGTATCTAACCTTTGAGAGTACTTATATTTATTTGGTGACACTATGTGAGCCACTCCAGAAGGCCTAGCCATCTTGGTGAACTATTACGATATGTATTAGTATTACTATTGCACAGTATAATTGGATACCCTTTGTTTAGGAGCCTTATAGTAACTGACTGATGGCAGTGATAACTACCTTATAGTCTGGGCAATGTTGATAGAGTGGGTAATCTGTGCATGCCTTTCCCAGGTTTGTGTGTGCGAAAATTAAATCTTAAAGACTGTGGGTGCCAACTACTTGGGGCAGCAATATGAAGCATTGAGATTACAGAGGGTGCTTGAGGACTTGGCTTGGATACTTGGCTGAGGACCTAATCCTACAGCTATATCAGTGGAGAATATGGGGAGACAGACATCTAGACCCTGGGCTGAGTGTGTTCCCTGTGTGCTCTTAGCTCTTTCCCTCCAGTACAGCTCTTTTGAGTGTGTACCTTTAACTCCCAGTGGGTGTGGCTTCTGCCTTTAAAAAATGAAGTTATCACCTTACAATTCTAACAAATAGTCATTGACATAGGTCAAATATCAATACAATTGTGTTTGCCATCATGTATTCTTCAGGATAAAACATTGCGATACTTGTATGTAGCATGGTTTTGGAATTATTGATGCAAATATTAACAAGCAATATCTGACACCTAGAGGTGCAGTAGGAGGTAACTGCAAATGCACCCGGAGACGTCATTCGGATGTAATGAGTTAAGATAAATTGTACTTAATGCAGAGAGGTCAGCATCTAGAAACATTGAGTATATCCATTTGTATTCCAAGTCCATGTCCCTCTCCAGTCTCAGTGGTGAGGATTCAGGCTCCTTGATTACTGGCCCAGTGTGGGGATGTCAAATATTGGTGCCCCATTACATATTGGTAGCAGTGGTGGGTGTCACACAAAAGAGTAAAAAATCTTAGTAGTCTCCCAATCAAATAAAAACAGATTTGCATATATAGGAGCACAGGATGCCCCATTGGCACCCCTGGGTTTGTTTAAAATATTCACCTTCAAAAAAAATAAAATTGTTTTCTAAGACCAACATCATTAGTTCCATTATGAAATTAATTCTATCATTGGGCAAACAAGTACAGCATCTTATACTGTTATAAAAATTTTCAAGCCCTTCTTTTTTAGAAACAAATACAATTTCATTGCATCAATAGCTAAAAAAATCAAATCTACCCTCCACAATTCCTATTAGAGCATTCCTAAAAACTCCCAGGAATCCTTATCCAAACAGGCAACTGCTTGGTAAACTGTTTTTAACCAATGATCAATACATAACCCAAGGGGGTGAGTCTTTTATCCCCCTGCTGCTATTATTGGTCTAAAAGGCAGATTTAAAGCATTTTTATGAACATTGGGGCTGCCAAAAATGGTTGCCACCATAGGCGTTTCAACCTTCAAGACTTAATAAACTTCCCATGAGATTCTCTGATTAATTAAGAATTCTTCCAAATATGAATCAATTATTTTATAAGCTATCAAAACTTCTGGTACATAAGTGTTAGAATCATTTAACATCAAACTCATAATATTCAAATAATCTGAGGAATCAAAGAGTACTATGGCCCCACCCTTATTTGGTTTCATAATCCTAATTGTTCTGTCTTCCTTTAAGTTCTCAAATAACTGTCTCCCCCCTACTAAGATTAGAATAATGAACCCATTTTTTTATTTTTCTTAGAGGTCCGTAATTTATAAATACCCTCTGCAACTATTCTTTCAAAGCCATTTAAAATCGGATGACATTGTGGGTTAAAAAATACTTTTCTTTCTAATGCTTTCCTCCACATATTCTCTAAAACCACTTGTGATGCAGTGGTTAGCGTTGTCACCTCACAGCAAGAGGTTCTCCGGTTCAATCCTCGGCTGGGATGCCTTCTGTGTGGAGTCTGCATGTTGTCCCTGTGGTCGTGTGGGTTTCCGTCAGGTGCTCCGGTTTCCTCCCACATCCCAAAGACATGCTGTAGGTGGATTGGACTCTCTAAATTGGCCCTAGGTGTGAGTGCATGCGTGTGTGTGTGCCTCCTGTGGAAGGTTGGGTGCCGGGCTGGTAACTCGACACTGTAAAACTCCATTGCCAATCATGAACAGACAGGTGATCCACTGTGGCAAACCCTAACTGGGAAAAGCTGAAAGAAGACGATTCTCTAAAACCACTTTGCTTTTGCTCAAAAAACACCACTAAATTAAGGTTCCTAATAAAGCACTTCACCTCTGTTAGGGTATCCACCACATAAAAATTTATATGGGGCACAATCTTCAATCCCTTTTGAAATAAAGGGAAATATTCATGAGTCATATCTCAACTCATGTAATTAAAAATATTAAAAACATTTTCTGTCTAAACAATTCTATTTTTATCCAATAGTTCTTTCTTCTCCCCTTTTCCTTCCAATTTCCTAAGTAGTTATTTTAATTTTGTTGTTGGAGCTCCCAATAATGTCGATTCCTTGATAGATGCCCCCCCCCCCAATCAGCCAGCTGTAATGAAAACCCTGCATTCTTTTGTCTAAATAATTATTTGGTACTACCCCTTTATTCTCACTGGAACCTTGGCCTACTCCATTCTTGTCCCTTATGGCACTGGGCTCATTTCCATATTGAATAATTCTGTCTTTGTTACTTTTAATAGGATGTGTTTCTTTTCTAACATATTGTGTGTTGGCCCGTTCCAATTTTTTTGTTTTTTCTTAAATACATTATTAGATTTCCTCTCCACTTTAACCAAAGTCTTACAATAATATCCCTCCCACTGATCAAAAATTAAATCATTCTTGATATCCATATCTAATTTGCCCACATCATTAAGCAAAGATGCAATATTAATCTCATTAAACTTAATATTCTTCTCTAATAATTCCAACCCATGTCTGTTAAACATCTCAATAAATTAATCATACATTGCATCATCGTAAACCAAACCAAAAGGGAATCTGCAAACTAGTAGCCCCTGTGGGACTATTTTCATTTGTATACATTTCATTAAATAATTTTTGTCAGTCTGTAATGATTTGATCTTATTTTTTTCTCCATTTTTATAATTAAATAATTCAAAGAATGTCCAGTGTTCCACTTGGGATTTACATTAAAACTGTCTGCTTAACACCAACGTTAAAGTCAAAGTTTTTTTTTTTCCCAAAATTCTCTGAAAACCTTGTCCCTCAGTAGCTTTAAATGAGTTATAATGTTCACTAGAAAACACATTACATGCCTGCTTATTTCCCCTTGTGTTACCACCATGCACATTGCCATCATTAGCTACAATATTATTAGAACCAGAAACCGTTGGCATAGAAACAACAGCAGTATAAGTTCTTTTAGGAATAGTACCTTTAGGTTGATAAGTCTTACTGCCATCTCCTTCCTGCTGCATGCAACAAACCATCTGGTCCTCATTAATTCCAATACTGGAATCCAAATTTATTCCACCAATGGCCCTTTCCTCTTCATGCGAAGACTGTCCATGCTGTCTTCCATTTGGAGATGGCATCATAAGGACAGAACTCTTCAAACCTTCTCTAGGCATCACTTGTGATTGACTGAACAGTTCAATAAGCTGAGTTAGCTTTTTCTTCACAATAGTTAATTCAGACTGCACCAAATGGATCTCTTCACATGCTGAATAGAGGAAAACACAGAGAGAATCTCATCGAGCAAATTCATTTAACGGCCAAATACAAAAACTACCAAAAATCCAAAAAGAACCAGCGTTGAACTAATAACTAAAGAAAACAATGCCACTGGCCATTAACTATAATAAGCTTGATTTATTACATAAAAATAAAAATAAGCACTTTTATCCAAGAACATTAGGACTTCTTCAGAATCTAAAATACAATGCTTACAATCCCCTTTATATACCCTACACAGAAAAACTAATTAATTAATTACCACCTTGTTACCAGGCAACCATATTAGGCTAGTACCAATGAGAAATACAAAATCTTCTTTAAAACCATTAAACAATCAAAAACTTTAAAAACATTGTAAATACAAACCATTACATTAAAGTTTAGTAGATTTCAATTTTAATATCGAATGAATAAAACTACGTTCATTTACACCTGGGAAATGAGTAGTGTTTAATCTCATTTGCCATGTTGCTTCTTGAGATTCTAAAAGTAATTTGTAATCCTCCCTTTGGGGTCGACTTTAACCCTTTCCAGGATGACAAATAAAAACTTCTTATAAAAGGGACAAGTCTTTGTATGTTTAACAGAGCAAATATGAAAACCATTTTCTGCCACATCCTGTCTACAACAAAGTGCTACATCAGGGTCATTTCTAGTCCCCAACTGCTCTTCTTACTCTTTGTAAAGAAGGTCAGGATTAACTTGCCAAAGTTTCCAGTCATTCCTTGTGCAGATAACATAGTCAAATACTATTCCACTCCCTATCAACCATATAAATCCAGCTCAAAACTGATCTCTCACTGGCATCTGACTGGCTGCTGAACCAAAACTTTCTAGTTAAACCTTGTGTACTTCATTAGCCCCACTCATTTAGCACTTAAAACAACCTCTTTGTTCAAATACCTCAGGATATTTATAGGATGGTGCAGTGGTGCAGCGGTAGCATTGTTGCCTCACAGCAAGAAGTTTTCTGGTTCGATTCTTAGCTGGAGTGCTTTCTGTGTGGAGTCTGCATGTCCTCACTGCATTTGTATAGGTTTTCTTTGGATACTCCGGTTTTCTCCCACATTATAAAGACATGCATCTGGAGCTTTTCTCTCTGGGCCTCTGCTGAAAATTGGCTTTGTTCCAAGTCAGACTTTCCCAGTAAGCAAATGTTAAATAAAATAAATAAATATGGTATAACCAACTCCTATCATTCAATCGGGTCTATATTATAACATCGAAGTCTAAAAACATCGACTGTTATAATATCGACCCCATTCAATCGAAACACCAGAAAACCGAACAGTCAGACTAGCAAATTTTTCCCAGGGAAAAAATTTGCTGTTCCGACAAACATACACACAACTCAAGCACACCAAAATAAATAATCCACACACATACACTTCACGAAACCCTACAATAAAACCAGACATACACCACTAGCTACCCACTTACCTTAACCCAACCCTAACCCTAAGGTCCCTAACTATTGCACACTTACCTTACCCGCTCCCTAACCCTAACTCACCTACCCCACCCTGACCCTCACGTCCACACAATCGCACATTTATCTGACCCACGCCCTGACCCTAAAGTCTGTCACTACTGCACACTCACCTCACCCGCGCCCTAACCCTAAAGTCCCTAACTACCGCACACTCACCTTAACCCAGTCTGTTCACTCACTTACCTTAACCCGGTCCATAACCATCGCACCACACTTACCTGAACCCAATCCGTAACCTCCATTTGCTCACTTCCCTAAACCCGGTCCGTAGCCATCAGACCACACTAATGTAAAAAGTGAAGCCACGAGCCACCGAAATCTTACCCTAGGTAAAATTTTGATGTTCCGAGGCTTCGCTATTCACAGCTTTCACACTAAAGGGTTCGATATTATAACATTTGAAGTTTTTGAACTTCGATGTTATAATATAGACCCCCATTCAATCACCACATTAAGCAATCTAAAACAAACATTAACAAACTGCTTTTTGGCTAGAAAAATGCCATGGTTCCTTTCTTCTGAAGGAAATAACAAAATTGGAAAGAGAACCATTCTAGCCCAAATTTAGTATCTCCTCCTAGTTAATGCATCTTCTTCAAAATAAAAACTGTCTTCCCTCCAAACCGCAGCCAACCAGACCTGAAGATTTATCTAATTTGCACAAAGAAATGGGAACAAGTTTTCAGTCTTGGCCAAAGCATACAGCTTAGAGTTAATGTACTAGTTAGTTCACTGCTATTTAACATTCTGAGGAGGGATACTTTACCTTTCCAGGCAGGGAGGCTGTCATTAATATCAAGAAAATATAATCTCGATGGATTCCAAAATGGTGGTCGGCTAGTGAACAGCTTACACACAGGGCTCCTCATTTCATTTACCTGTTCTAAATCTTTTTTATATCACTAAAAGCTTGTGGACGTCCGTACAAACAAAGAAAGACTCTACATACTTATCAGCTTGGATTATTCATCATCTATAACTTCTGAAATTTCGTAAGACAGTCTTAAATTACTTACTCTTCTTCAAAAGTGTAGTACTCAAAGAATTTTACAAGGCCTGCTCGCAGTTGCAGCATTCAGAGGACCACATGGCCAGACAGTTAAAATCTTCAAA